>NC_092635.1:36099096-36399096 GCF_039555335.1 Amphiura filiformis
CGCTGTTGGTATTATTCAGGTCTAGAATTGAACATTATAATTATGTTTTGTTAGAAAAATTAATAAATGATCATATGAAACAACCGTGATAGCTAGTGTTAAGTAAGTGTATAACACGGTCAAATATAAAGGCGTACCAGAATATGGCAGGTCTACACTAGTGTTATAAAATGTATCCAATAGGCCTACACGTCAAAATACAAAATTAGCAAATGTATATATGTATGCGATATTACACGGTCCGTAAACAAATGCGTGGGGAGTCTACACTAGTGTTAGAAAATGTATCCAACATTACACGGTCATTATAAAATGGAATACAAGGAACGTGGAATGTCTAAAGAAATATTAGCACAATAAATATAATATTAATATTACACAGTCAAATTCAAAGAATTTGGAAAATCCATCACTAGTGTTAGCAAATGTACATACACACACGGTCAAATACAAAGGCGTACTGCAACATGGAAACTTTACACTAGAGTTAACAAATGTATCTAATATCACACTGTCATAATATACAGAGGCATACCGGAAAGCGGAAAGTCTACAGTGTTTATAGCAAATGTGTTCAATATTACACGGTCAAATACAAAGGCATACCTGGAGTTGGAAAGTCTACAGTATTGTTAATAAATTCAAAAGCACAATGTAACTTGTCTCAGCTAAAATATTCACAGAATTATCCTGAATTACAATGATCAGTTTTTGGAAATGTTCATGGCAATCAAAATTTCAGAATTAGCGATATACTGTTACTTCATAACGCGATCGTAATTAGACGTTTTAATGTCAGCTTCGCTGAATAACAACGAGTAATATACGCGTAGTCACGTCCAATAGCACTGTGGCTAGTTTGGCCAATATGAAACAATGAACGACTGTTATTCTTGGTCGAGACATGTAATACATGTAATAAGATCACATTTTCGTTAATATCATTATTTATATAATATTATGTACGTATTGCGTCTAAAAGATAATAAAACTTCAAGCATGACACACTAATAACCCTCTTTCATACCCGGCATTCATATAACCTGATTTAAAAATTGACATAGTTTACGATTTGTAAGTATAGGTCCACTTATCCCGGCACTTGTCATTTACTTATTGCTGATTTCATCACATCTAATTTTAATCCATTGGGGCTATTCCAGTTAAAATCCACACTAACCCTGTGGAAAATTTTGGAAATATCTTCCACAGGGAGTGTGTTTTTCAAATGTAATTGGTCAAGGTTAATCATTTTGAAACCCGTACTCACCTACATCTTCCACAACCTTTCGTTTCCAAATTTTCTATTCTATTTGAAACTCATACTCCCTCTGTGAAAAACTTTAGCTAAATCTTTCACAGGGGTAGTGTAGATTTTAAATAAAATAACCCATTTTAGGAATTATTAATACACCTCTATTTCATTATTAAAGCGAAAGTGATCATTTATCATTTTCATAACGTGACATTGAAATCTGAAATGTCAATGGCGTGTTACAATATAATATCGCTAATATCTGATGATTTGTCCTTGTGAAAGATTTCTTGACATATAACTATATTGACGTATTAATGGTATTATTGGATTCTTAATTCATGTAAAACGTCAAATTGAGTTGTAAAGTCATTAATGTTATTGTAAAGTCATTTAGAGACAATCATAAATCAATCTTTTACTTGATTTTGAAGTAGGGAAAACTATCACGAACAGATTTCTTCTGATTGTGTTTTTCTTCACGGCTTGTGAATCAGATAAATGCATGGTTGTATATTGTAATTGGGTAGAGGTGGAACCAGATGGTTTCCTTATTTCGGATAATCTTCATAAGCTCACCAGATGTAGGTCATTACAAGGAATTCAGTGGATTTCATTAACCATGGACAGGTGGGTGCATGGAATTAATAAGGAGGTAGATAGGATGAACAAGACTTTATCTGAGGCTGATTCATACTCCAATTCGCGTAAGTCGTTTTTTTCTGTGGCGATAAACCATGAATTTTACGATCTCAAGAAACATTTCGCGCGACAAATTCACTCGAGTTGTTGTTTTTTGTTCAAATCAAGCAAATTCTGATTGGCTGTTTAGGAGGCAGGGTCAAATATTTTTGCAGAATGTTATTAAGGTAGTATGAACGGATAATCAAGCTTGCAGGAAAATAGCCACAACAGCAAATTGGAATTGTGTATTAATTTAAAACTTAGAACAAGCTAAAGATAAGTCTTCACTCCACCTATTTTTAGAGTTTCATAAAAATTTTACCATTTCTTATGTATTTCTTTATTTTTTGAAAATTACCTAAATTTTTCCACATTATAATTTTTTTTTGCCAACATGGATTGTGCTATGTAAATTGGGTGATGATGTCACGGCTCATTAGAGTATGTCACTCGCTCTATTGCAACTTGTTGTAATGCGGAGGGCGTTGGTGAATAAAGATTTAGGTCAACAATAGACAAATCTTGCATGTGACACTTCAGTTTTTGCCTGTTGATTTGAGAAAGAAAAAGAAGAAATAGCCTATTTTTAATGGCGTTATTCCGGGGGTTTTTTATTAGCCATAGGCCTAGGTTAATATAACAGATCGGAAAGCAACATTTGCATTTTTTTTTTGATATTTAACAGTCCTCGAAGTAAACTTTGTAAATTTAATGATTATGTACTTAAAGTGTATGTAGCCGGGAGGAAAAGCCGTCCATCATTTGAACATTTTAACCTTTCGTATTGAAGATACACATTTTTTTCCCAAAAAGAATTAAAAAATTGTAGGGAAATTTTTTTTCGTTTAGAGGGTTGGGCAAAACCTGGTAAAAAACCACCACCGAAATCATACTGGTTCACTATCAGATTCCTTATGCTGCTGCCCCATGAGGTACACTGCTATACTTCAATGGTAGCCTATATATAGATATGATAGAGTACTCATGAGGGTGCTCTAGAGTACACACATCGGAATCACACGTACAGTACACACACTGGTATTGGATTGGTACCGCACTGGTACTCTATAGTAGCCACAACGTAATTGTCAGCAGTGTATGGCTCTGGGGTCGACAGAAATAGGATTCGGGTACATTGTAGTGTATGTAATAGCATACGGTATATGAGCATTGTTATGCACGTTTTTTCTTCTCATATCAGATCCGCTAGAGTTATTACAACTCAAAATTTGAAAACAGGTGTTGCTAAAAGTAGGCCTCAATGTACATGTAAGCATGAAAAAAATCTGACCTTTAAGAACAGTTTAAAAATAAATATGTACCAATGCTTTAAAATCCTCTCTAATCCCCATATCCGTCTAAAAAACTTATCTATTGATCTGTTTTCATATTTTACAAGACAAATAATCTGTTATAATGGTCTGTTTTTATATTTGCCTTATATGAAAATTGATATTAGTGTGTCCTCAATATTGTAAACCGACACCGCTAAAATATAATATAAAATCAAGATAGGTCTGCACAAGTCCTTTCATTTGATATAGCATCATGTCTTGTTTTGATATGAACCAATTAAATTGTAAATATATATTCTTAAAAGAAATTTGATACCGTAGGCTATCTCTTGTTTATATATATTTGGAGCTTAATTGCAACTTATAAAAAAACTTGTTTCAATGTTCTGTTTACTCGTTAAAATAATGCTAACGTATCAGAAAGACGACAAAATATTACTTTTTGATCTGCATAATTATTTTGATTGTCCTGTCTTATTAACATGAACAAGCTTCATTAGTCTGTTTTCGTTTTTCATTTTTAACATTCACGAAACCTTATAACTCTATTTTATGATAATTATTTCCACTCTCTCTACTATTGTTGCCACGTTCAACATAAAAAAATACAGCAACAGAATTAAGGTCCTAGGTTTTTTACCCCTGTGTATTCCAGAAAATGACAAATATCATAATTAGAAGCAGCAGCCAATTGCTGCATCTTTTAGCTCGAATTTGAGACCTCATTTTGTTGAAATCGGTCACGAAATAAAGACGCGGTGGTTAGATTCAAAATCCCACGACATCGCGACAGATACAATATTGAAAAATTTTATAGCTATAAAAATCGCTTACACGCGAATTGGAGTATGAATCAGCCTCTTATAAAGTCTTGTTCATCCTATCTACCTCCTTATTAATTCCATGCACCCACCTGTCCATGGTTAAAGAAATCCGCTGAATTCCTTGTAATGACCTACATCTGGTGAGCTTATGAAGATTATCCGAAATACGGAAACCATCTGGTTCCAACTCTACCCAATTACAATATTAACCATGCATTTATCTGATTCACAAGCCGTGAAGAAAAACACAATCAGAAGAAATCTGTTCGTGATAGTTTTCCCTACTTCAAGATCAAGTAAAAGATTGATTTATGATTGTCTCTAAATGACTTTACAATAACTTTAATGACTTTACAACTCAATTTGACGTTTTACATGAATTAAGAATCCAATAATACCATTAATGCGTCAATATTATGTCAAGAAATCTTCACAAGGACAAATCATTAGATATTAGCGATATTATATTGCAACACGCCATTGACATTGCAGATTTCAATGTCACGTTATGAACATGAAAAATGATCACTTTCGTTTTAATAATGAAATAGAGGTGTATTAATATTTCCTATTCAATGGGCTATTTTATTTAAATCTACACTACCCCTGTGAAAGATTTAGCTTAAGTTTTCCACAGAGGGAGTATGAGTTTCAAATAGAATAGAAAATGGGAAACGAAAAGTTTTGGAAGATGTAGGTGAGTACAGGGTGATTATGGGTTTCAAAATGATTAACCTTGACCAATTACATTTGAAAAACACACTCCCTTGTGGAAGATATTTCCATACTTTTCCACAGAGTTATGTGGAATTTAACTGGAACAGCCTCAATGGATTAAAATTAGATGTAACCAAAGTATTCTAGCCAGAATACTTTGATGTAACGAAATCGACAATAAGTCAATGACAAGTGCCAGGGATAAGTTGTCCTATACTTACAAATCGTAAACTATGTCAATTTTAAAATCAGGTTATTATGAAAGCGGGGTATGAAAGAGGGTTATTAACTGTGTCATGCTTGAAGTTTTATTATCTTTTAGACGCAATGCATACATAATATCATACATAATGATATTCAGGAAAATGTTATATTACAAGAATAACAGCCGTTCATTGTTTCATATTGGCCAAACTAGCCACAGTGCTATTGTACGTGACTACGCATATATTACTCGTTGTTTTTCAGCGAAGCTGACATTAAAACGTCTAATTACGATCGCGTTATGGAGTAACAGTATATCGTTAATACTGAAATTTTGATTGCCATGAACATTTCCAAAACTGATTATTGTAATTCAGGATAGTTCTAAACAAGTTACATCATGCTTTTCAATTTATTAACAATAGTGTAGACTTTCCAACTCCGGGTTCGCCTTCACGGACTCTTCACTATGCAGAGGGTGACATTTCAAAGTTGTTCAAATCTTGTTTAAAACCATACCAATGTCTTGCTCTTATCATAAAAATTCAGAAAAAGAATAGTTTGACCTGTGTCCGACATACAGTTCTTGAGTTATAGGCAAAAAGGTCAAACTTGGGTCCACAGCCGTTTACAATGCTCCAATTTTATTTCAACTGGTCTCAAATTGTTCCTTTCAAAATCAAAATGAGAAAAGTTGCATTATTTTGGTTGTTTTGTTGCATAGGTAACATCACAATAGGTCAAGGTCAACAGGGCTCAATGAAATTCGATTTTCTTTGCCATGTTACCAAGGTAACAAACCACCTGAAATATAGCAAACTATTCTTTTTTTAAGCGGAACAATACGGTATGAAACCATTTTTTATCAAAATCTCAGCATTTTTCAATTTTTGTCCTTCCTGCGGAATCCAAATTTTGACATTTGACCTTCTACGCTATAACTGAAGAAATGTATATCGGAGATAAGCCAAACAAGAAGAACTAAAAAGGTTCTGCAAGGGTAAGAAAGAACCGTTTTAGACATGGGAAGGGTTCAGTAAAGCCCGCAGTAAAGAACCATTTAGGATTCTTGCCATTTCCTAGAACCTAACTGGTCTGTATGTATAGAACCACTAAGACCATTTTTTTCTAAGAGTGTGGTCATATATTTAAGTTCCATCTTTAAGAAATTCAAGACACAACAATAATAATTTGTATCGAGGGTTGAGAGCGAGAAATCCTTAACTCACAACGGATTCTTTTGTGAGTAAACAGGGCCGGACTTACCATAGGGCCAGATGGGCCCGGGCCCAGGGCCCCCAACTTTTTGGGGCCCCCAAAATTGCCCTGTGCAGTGTGCATCTTTCTTTAAATAGTCTAAAATTGAAATTTAAAAAATCTAAAAACTTTGCCACTTGAGTGCACATGCCTTCCTCACGGTTTTGGGAGCCTCCAAATTTTGGCTTGGCCCAGGGCCCCAAAAAGGTAAATCCGGTCCTGTGAGAAGGCTTTACTGCTTTGTGGTTCTCAACCCTCGATATAGGCACATGATACACGAACACCAACCTGCCAAACGAGGGCTTTTGGGTGCCACGAATCAGTAGCCATCGTGATATTACTAACCCTCTTCTTCGTCGCACGAGTTTTAGGTCCTTTGAATTTGTTAAACCTCTCTTCCTCCTCTTCTAAGGACTTCGATGGCCATCTTGGTTGTCTCCACGACTCATTGAAGCTGTTCTGTAACAGAGATTTACCCATTAGTATTTCTCTGGATTTTCTTGCTGAGCCATATGGAAGTGACCTCTCCGCACCATCTGATGAAGATCTTGATGATTTAGGACGTTGTTCTGATTTTGGATAGTAGTGAGATGAAGGCAGTCCAAATGAAAGCATTCCGAATATATCCCAGAAATATATGAAACAGGCTAAGATAATGAGCAACAGGATGGTCTGTGTCCTTCGTTTCATGTTGACTGTTATTATTTAAAATTTAGCTGTGATTGCTAAAATTATCAACAGTATCCAACACCGCACCGTAAAACTGTAGTCACCGTTTATGAGGTCGAGTAGGCAAGAGCATCATTATCACAACGTAGAAAATGATTTAAGTCGAAAATATATATTCAATGTTTTTCTTCAACGGTCATTGTGGCGATATATGGGTTCTTCTTGCATTAAACAAGAAAACACAATGTGTGGCTATTGTTATTAAGCCATTATGTGCAAAATTAGAACAAAGTAAAATAAATTTATTATTGGTCGGGCACAGCTGTAGCGCGTAAGAGTGGCCAACGCATGAACATTATAATATTAGATCTAACAAAGAATGAGCCACGTTGGACAGAACACGTTGCCCCGGCACGTTGCATCAAAATGCATCAATTTATAAATCTAAGAAGAATGAAAATAAAACATATTCTATACATGCAAAGTGCATTATTTATCATAAATTCATTTATATAGATCAAGTATCTATTTAAAATATTAATGTTACTATAAGTTGGCACTTTACTAAGTTAGAATATATTAATATTCTAACTTAGTAAAGTGTCAACTTAGTAAAATAGTGTGTGTTATATACGCCATTATATCTTCTATTTTTATTGTAAGTAATAAAAGGAATAGGAAAACATGTCATGTTTGCCAAATATTAGACTGCATAATCTTCACCTTGTTAACTGACAGAAAATGTCCTAATTTTTCTCCCAAATGGGTAGAATATTAAAACGTTTTATATTTTTGTTCCAAGTAAGTTAGCCCTTATACTATAGTGTAAATAATTGTATTTCGTACGGCAAAACAGGATATTCGTAATCCAAATAAATCATGTAAATAGTGTTTTATTTTCCTGGAATATAGTGTTTTCTTGAATATGTGGAAATTATTTTTACTACATGTGCACTGCACCGTACTTTAGGGAGTGTAAAATCCAGAAATTTAAAAAAAATATACACGATTTCTGTCAAATTTTTATTTTCTTATTCTTCCACAAAAATGATAAAATAATATTAGTAATAACAGAGAAGATGTAATAAAGATTACATCTTCTCTGGTAATAACTATCAGGAATGTTTATTTCATCAATTTTAAGGCGAGATAATATCAAATGAAGTAACACGAAAGAAGGTTATTTTAACCGTGGAGGTAAAAATGTATTTCTTATACCTCCGTAGTTAACGGTGGACCTCTGTGGGCGATTTATTATCGTATTTCGTATCACAGCGATAATATTATAGAAAATTATAGAAAATTATTATTGCTCTGTTTTCCTACAAACATAGTACATTTGACTGCTTCCAATTACGAGTAAGTTTGAACATGTTTAAACGTTACAAATGTGCCAAAAAATTAAGTACGAAAAAGTTAATGACATTTATTTAAAAAAAAAGAAGATTGAAATAGACCCTCTATGTACAACCATAAGCCTAAAACATACACAAGCTGTTACATGATACTTGACAACGCTCTGCAGGGTCTATTGTTCTATTGTTTCCGATTAGAGCGCTGACATATTGGAAAATGTTGCCAATCAATATTCATGAGAGTGTACATTCAACGTCCAGTTTGCGAAATTGGGTGAGTTGTGTTTGGTAGGTGTGAAATACATCTGACTGGGCGTTTTAATTACGTAACGAATAAAGGCATTGACATCGTCGAATGGCTGCCCAGTGCTGTTATGTGTTTAGTTATTATATAGGCCTAATAATTATTATTAAATGTATTCATCATTCCTTTCTTTTCCCTTCTCTGTACTTATTCTTTCCTAGGCCTACATTTTATCACTCCCTCGCTCTCATTGTCCCTCTCACCCTCCCTCTCTCATTCCCATCATTTTCCTTATATTTCTATTTATCTACTTGTCTTTATTATCCCTTCCTCCAGCCCTCTCTCATTCTCCATATCCCCTCCTCCCCTCTTCCTCCCTCCCCCCTCCCAAGACTTCTCACAGAGGTGAATCTGTCCCTCCCCAACCCCCTCCCCTCTTTGGGTACGCCACTATTTCTATACCAATCTCCTTCTTAAAATAAAATTAAATGGAAATTTCTTTAAAACAACCTTTATAGGCCTATACTTATACTTACATGTATACGTATAGCGATTACCATTATAGTGTAATATATAGATATATGGACTGGAAATGGCAGCCTTCATACATTCTAATGTGTAATCGATCACCAAGAGCATTCAATTTATTTAAATGAAACACCTATCGTCAGGTGGGTGGTAAAGATGATTGCATCGACAGCTAAAGCCTCCTTATAGTCTTCAGACCCACACAAGCACACATTTGGGATACATGAGTACAATGGTACCACTTTACACATGACTGCCCTTACACATGACTGTAGTGTGGTCACTTATTGATACTCGCCTGTTGTGTAGAGCGTTAATATGATGCCGGATCAGTGACCAATTTAATGGCGGAACCCTTTATTCGAAACAATGGTACCACTTTTATGAATAGCCTGTCGCAACTTCTAATCGGCATCAAACGAACAAAAGATTATATAATCTATTGCGACTCTATTTCTATTTAAAAGCTCTTTGATACTTGATGCCTGCTGAATGCTTATATCGATTTCATCTCTACATTTTAAATGTGTGTTAAAAACATTTGGGAAAATAGTTTCTGTGTCCGGTGTTTTTGGGTGTGTTTTTTCAATTCGTGTAATGCACTTAAGAAAAACGACGCATGAGTAAGTTGCAAAAACAAACTGTAAGAATTTCTGCTATAAAAGGACATTCACTTATCATTTTACTTTTTCATTTCACTTTACTAAGTTTATTACAACCTTAAAATAAATTAATGTAAGTAAATCAATGACAATGACATTTGAAATCGGCGATAGTGTAATACTCTCACATTGCTACATTATCGAGGTTAAGTTTTCCGTGCACAAGCAACGCTATGCCAGAGGATGATTTTTAAGGAAGCCCCATCATGCACTGCAAAAGTGTTATCGCTGGAGTTTCAACTGCCACTTAACTTTTCAAATCCCATTGAACTCTGTGCAAAAGATGTTGTTTTAGAATTGTTTGTGTGTCATTATTACTTGGTCGATTTCAGAATAAAAGTCATGTTTCTCATACAGCTCTGCTCACTGCACAGTTAACCCAGTTGGGTGTTGGGTAGGGCTTAAAGTCATAATGTACGATCTTATAATATGAATTTGGTTAATTTTTTTCAAACCTGATTTTTTGGCATATTTGTAATGTTTACACGTGTCACAACTTGCACCTAAATGGAATCAGCCAAATTTGTTGTGTTTGTAGGTAAACAGAGCAAAGTTCGACATAAAGTCATAATTCAAAGAATTATGACTTTATGTCCTCCCATATAGAACTGCGTGTTAAACGGTCAAAATAACAAGCAGTGTTTCTTTCACTTTACCTCGTTATTTCAGCTCAAAATGGACAGAAACCATTCCCGATAATTATTACTAGTATTATTTCAGCATTTTGAGTATATAATGACAAATTAAAAATTTGAAGGAAATCGCACATTAAGCCTTTAAATCATCCTCTGACGCTATGCGGAGTACTATATCAATGGTTCTCAATGTAATCATTTATTGGAGTGGTATTTTCATTGTCTTTTGTTTCAATATCAAACGAGTTATTTGTCGATAATATGTTTTATTAGAAAATTAATTACATTTGGCAGAACACAATGTGCTGGGACAGCGTTCAATTAAAGAGAAGCCCTACAAAGCAAACCAAATGAAACAAAAGTGGGGTTGTGGTAATTTTTTGGCAATGTTTTAGAACAAAGTATAAAATATGGTTCAAGGGGGTATCCAAAAGTTTTTGACATCGCCCAGAAGTGAAGGAGCTATATCGATGAAATTTTGTCAGTGTAATCACTGGTCCTTATGTACATTATGGTCCGAAAATGGTCTCATAAGTATGTTTACTTTCTTTACAGGTGGGCAGTAGGCGCATAACCTTTTCATGATAAGATCCTCCACTTTCTTGAATTTCTTCACTGTGGCCGCATCATCCGTAAGTGATGGACGTCCACTTCTTGGCTCATCTGTGACGAACATGTGGCCAGTTTGGAAATTCCTTTTTCAAAAAGCAACAGTGCCATATGATGGGCAATCATCACCGTAGATAGCTTTCATTTCATCATAGATTTTCGGAGCATTGTAGGCCTAACCCTTCAAATGCAGGAACTTAATCAATAATCACGCTGCGTGCCTCAATTTTCACCATCTTACAGGTTATGTGCAGTGGTTATGTGCCTACTGCCCATCTAGCGCCACCTGTAACGAAAGTAAATGTACTTATGAGACCATTTTTTGACCATAATGTACATAAGGACCAGTGATTACATCATCTACAGCGCGTGTTAGGCAATTTTTTTTAACATTATTATTTTTCATATTTTTTGCTTGCTATCTTCTGAAGATAGCATTTAGAGTCTATACGAAAAAAATAATTAATACCTCCAGCGGAATCTGTTAAAAACATCTTTTCGTATATATATATTTTTTCTTTATCTTTATGATTTTTTTATGATTATTATTTTGACTATCTACTGAAGATAGCAATTACGGCGGGTTTATTTAAGACAAAAGGTGATTTCTTGCGTACTGAATCATCATTTTTTTGTTAATACCACCAATGTTTTGCACTTTTGTTTCTTATTTTTTCCTCCATGTTCCCGATAATCTCTGCAATATAAGTGCCGTTTTAAATTTTGGTCAGCTTTGTCATTTTAACATTTCTTTATAGCTTTGCATTCGGCTTATTGCATTTTTTTCTAAGCGCGTGGTCAATTCGTATATTGCCGTTTTGTGCCGTACTGAATCATGATCTACAACGCGTGTTAGGCAATGTTTTTTGGAACATTATTATTTATTTATATTTTTGCTTGCTATCTTCTGAAGATAGCATTTAGGGCCTACGAAGAAAATAATTAATACCTCCAGCGGAATCTGTTAAAAACATCTTTTCGTACATATACTTTTTTCTGTATCTTTAATAATTTTTTATGATTATTATTTTGACTATCTACTGAAGATAGCAATTACGGCGGGTTTATATAAGACAAAAGGTGATTTCTTGCGTACTGAGTTAATCATCATGGAGCTTTTTTTTTTTAATACCAGCCATGTTTTGCATTTTTGTTTCTGTTTTTCCTTCATTCTCCTGATAATCTCTGCTATAGGCCTATAGGTGCCGTTTTAAATTTTGGTCAGCTTTGTCATTTTAACATTTCTTTATAGCTTTGCATTTGGCCTATTGTCTGTTTTTTTCTACGCGCGGTCAATTCGTATTGCCGTTTTGCGCCGTACTGAATCATCACCTACAACGTGAGTTCGGCAATGTTTTTTTGGACATTATTATTTTCATGTTTTTTGCTTGCTATCTTCTGAAGATAGCATTTAGGGCCTACGAAGAAAATAATTAATACCTCCAGCGGAATCTGTTAAAAATATCTTTTCGTATATATATTTGTTTCTTTATCTTTTTTTTATGATTATTATTTTGACTATCTTATTGAAGATGGCAATTACGGTGGGTTTATATAGGACAAAGGGTAATTTCTTCGAACCAGATCCCCAACATTCATTTCTCTCATGAGTTCTAATACACCATCTGACATCAGTGGTCTCTCATTATTTGTTTTTCATGCCAAGAAACTTCATGAAATGATTGAATTTAAGTAATTATGTCTTCATGTTATGTCTCCCTCATGACCTCATGTAACTACTACATGTATATATTATAGTGCAAAGGGCCAAGGGCCTATAAATCTAAACTGAAACATCCCTGATTTGTTAAACTACATTTTGTAAATCCTTTTGATTAGTGGAATACATTGATAATGATTTTTAACATAATTTGAGCAAGTTTGAAATTTGACCCTGCATAAAGTTTCATGACCTTTTACCCAAACCCTCAACGTTTTTGGACTGGAGCCATTATGTAGGAAGATAGTTCATGCTATGCTGATTCCAACGGTAGGCCTACCAAGAAACTTTTGGTCCTGATTTTTTCCTACATGGGTCTGATTTTATTTTTAATCAACACAGTCTATAGACATAGAAGAAAATGAAATACACCAAATTATCTGAATCTTATCTACAATCCAAATGTTTTTGCATGATGTAAAATGTTGCAGAATTAAATTGATCAACTTGAGGTCAACGACCCAGCAGCAGAAACAGCTATGAAGAGAATTGTGTGGATTGATGAGATTCAATATGATGATGTAATATAATCAATTCGAAGTCATTATACGGTCTTCAGGTGAAAAACTATCAAGCCATGTGTAGCTGATTTGAGCAAGGGCTTTAGTGGGAGCTTTTACTATTGAAGTCAGATTGGAGAAATTGTGGTACCATGGTAGGTATTTTTTTGATCCAACATTTACGCCATCCATGCAGTCCATGAGCCAGTGTGTACTTGTATCCTCTACTTACGCTATAACCTACGAGTGAAAGGAGTAAAAATATCAGTGAAGACATTTCAGTGACATTTTATTTATGAATACCTACGCTTAGAATGGACTGCAACTTGTTAGCCAGGTTAGTGCCTTCATATATGTTATTAAAGCTTATCATGAACTGAAGTATGCATGGATGGGGAGGGGATGGGCAACTCGTATTATCCTTCATCTATACCGATAATTAAAAGAGGTTGCATTCCTCATGGTGTCTCCACCCGGGGTCTCCACCCACAAGCAAGCTGCTGCATGCGTCTTTGGTATCTGGCTCGTGCTTAGCACTCACAAATAGAGGACATCGTGATCCAACAATGTCCAAGGCAACCGAGCTGTGTCATAGGCAACTGAGGTGTGTCATAGCGTAATTCAGTTCTGAGGCAGAGCAGAGCGAAGAACTGCAGCGGTATACCAAAATGTTTCTAATTTCTTTTTGTTGTATCACGCAAAACCAAACGCTCCAGTCCGTCAACATTAGGCCTATTACTAGGCCTACATAAATCAGCTTAAATCCATGGGGTACTGCAGTCACAATTCTACAGTCTGAGGACCGATGACACACATTCGATGTGTTTACAACCATACCAATATACATGATAAGCAATCTATTTGAAATCATCAAATTAAATTTACCGGCTCGAAATATCTGATCTTGAAAGCAGCAGCAGTTATAGCATACTGAATTAACTACCTCATTCTGATCAGGGTCGCGCACTTCCACGAACTTGGCAGTGAGTGTGTAGGCCTACTATAACTCGATCACTGCTATGGGCATGATAGGTGAATCGTGCATCTAACGGGTTTTTCACAATTAATATCATGGAGACATGAGACCACATTGTAAGCATGACATGAATGTAGTTTACAGACCCCGTAAAGGAAAATAACGTGGACATTATACACAAATTCTGTAAAAACTTAGCCGTCTTCCCCTTTTCCTAGTCCTGCCAGCAAGACTTCAGTCTTTATCATAAATATAATGACATCTACGGACCTAGGTATGACGAGTTACAGTTACTGGAACTACCCCTTTACCTTATTAAAATTTGCATTGAAAAATTTCTGCATTCACCACTAAAACAACTTATGTAACATTATGCCACAGTCGTTCCCAGAGATGCCAGTCAGTTTCACTCAAAAAACCTGAAAAACGTGTGAATGCCGGCCAAAAAGCCCCAAAACAGGCTGAAAATAAATAAAAACGCGGGAATTTGAACTGACAAATTACCTGAATTCAGGTTAAAACCTGAAAACTGGCATCTCTGGTTCCTAATACGGCACGATCTTGCAAATTTATAATTTCATAGTTTCCAAGAAAACATTCAAACGCCGCGCCAGAAGTTCACGGACCTTTGCTTGTTGCAAACACGATGAGACACCACCTTCTTCGGGATGAGTAACTCAAGGAGACGTGTCCTCCCCATCTGCTCAGAATAGTGACCTTACCTCACCAACACTTTGAATCAATTAGAGTCCTTGCATTGATTATTAAATGAGTTCTGAAAGGTAGTAATTTAATTGAACTACTTACTGTGACGTGATAAATTGGTCACAATAATATCTACCGCGGTAACAGAAGCACGAAAACCTAGAGAGGTATGGCTATTACTGGATCACAAATTGCATCGGGGTTAAAGGTGAGAAAGACACGATTGAAGAAAATAATGAATGAGGCGCTGCCGGAAAAAGGCCGGTCAATGTTACTGTACGTGTCATTTTTACCAACTTAGCAGGATGTCGATTTTAGATGACGTAGGAAACACTCGACCAGTTCTTACATTTGGGGGATCTTTTTTTTTCTGTTTGAAAAAACGAGAACGAAAAGAGTGAGAAACAAATTTCAAGTCATTTGCACAACAACCCAACAAAAAAAGCAACACCAACAACAACGCCCAATCCCAGAACAGTTTTCGCCTTAATTATTTCATTTAGTTTTTTTCCAAACGGTGAGCTTTGCTTGTCTTACACAAAGTGGGGACTTGTTGTGTTTATAAGCCTCTGTCGTTGATCACTGATATACCGTATACCTTTTATTGCGCGAGGGCACAAATCCTTTTCTTGAACAGTCTCATTCGTATTAGATAAATAAAACCGTATCAGGTACAAACGTAAATGTACAACAATTAATTTCATGATGAATCTGACACCTTATGATCAAGTAAAGGGTCACCCTGGGCTGGAAAAAGCACACTTGAATCGTGGTTATTTGCACTATATCTGATATACGGTACGGCATGAATATACACTATACGACTGTTCCGCGTATTTATTTTATTCCCATTTTTCGTCAAAGAATTAAAATATTTACTATTATGCGCTCCATATATCATTTTCCAGATTATCATTATACTATTGATAAATATGAAAATCCCGGGGATGAAACCATTTGAAACTTTTGCCCTATCACCGGATGTTAACATTGGAGTCGCATTTCTTTGTTTCCAGGACAGAGAAAATAATCCTGATTCGAAGCATTGCAAGTTTCAGCCAGCATGACGACTGAAATACCACATAGGCCCTACGCCCAAATGCGGACCTGGGTTGCGAAAAGAAACACACACGTGCATTACGCTGCATCGAAATACCGTGCATATTTATTTACTCATTTATTTATTTTATTTATTATAATATTATATGTCATATCTGCTATTTTTTTCGTCGGTGTTGATGAAGTAACTATCTGATGCTGATATCAGTGTTGATGAAGTGACTGGCTATACTGCTGATCGATGTTGATGAAGTATATCTACCGCTGATATTAGTGTTGATGAAGTAGTTATTTACTGCTGATATCGGTGTTGATGAAGCAGTTATCTACTCCTGATATCGGTGTTGATGAAGTATATAGCTGTCTACTGCTAATATCAGTATTGATGACGTGTAGCTATATATAAATTACTGGTATTGGTATTGAGGATGTAGCTACATCCGGTATATCCGTATCAGTGTACATCTGCTGTTGACATCAGTGTTGATGAGTGTGTCTATCTACTGCTGATACCGGTGTTGATGGTGTAGCTACGTATACTGCCTTATATCGGTGTTGATTAAGCATGTCTACTGCTGGAAGATAGATAGGTACCATAGAATTCCATCTAAAAGCAGTTATGCCTCTAAATAAGATGTTTTTGTTTTAGTTTGCAACACCAACAACAACGCCCAATCCCAGAACAGTTTTTTCGCCTTATTTCATTTTTTTTTTAAACGGAGAGCTTTGCATGCCTTACACAAAGTGGGGGACGGGTTGTGTTTAACCCTCTGTCATTATAAACGTTGATCAGTCATATCTTACGCGAGGGCACAAATCCTCCTGAACAGTCTCATTCATTAAAAAAAGCGCATCAGGTACAAACGTAAAAGGTACAACAATTAATTTCATGGTGAATCTGGCGCCTTATAAGTAAAGGGTCACCCTGGGCTGAAAAAAGCACACTTGCATCGTGGTTATTTGCACTATACGGCATGAATAATATATATCTGTTCCGTGCATTTTTTTTTTCATTTTTCGCCAAAGAATTAAAATATTTACTATAGACAATGCACTCCATATATCATTTTCTAGATTATCATTATACTATTAAGGGCTGGGGTATGAACGTTTGGACAGTATTTATTTTGGGACATCAGAGCGCATCAGACATATCGAATTGCATTCTGAATACGAAGAATGTCATTCTGATATCAAATAATTTTGATTTTTGAAATTCGCAATTTAATACACATTTTATGGCAAATCATTAAAATTGATATTTTTGATATTTAACAGTACTTGAAGTAAACTTTATAAATCTGATGATTTATACTTAAAGTGTATGTAGGTGGGATGAAAAGCCGACGATCAATTGAAAATTTTGACCTTTTGTATTGAAGATATGGATTTTTTTCCCAAAACACCAAAAAAATTAGGTCTTTTGGGAAAAAATCCATATCTTCAATATGAAAGGTCAAAATTTTCAATTGACTGTCGGCTTTTTCCTCCTGCTACATACACTTTAAGAATATATCATTAGATTTATATAATTTACTTCGAGGACTGTTATATATCAACAATTTGAAAAATATCAAATTTTTATAATTTGTCGTAAAATTTGTATTATATTGTGATTTTCAAAAATGAAAATTATTTGATATCAGAAAGACATGCTTCGTATTCAGAATGCAATTCGATAGGTCCGAGGTGCTCTCATGTCCCACAAAAATACTGTCGAAACACAATAAACGCTCATTTTAGATCCCTTAAGTGTGGATAAATATGAAATCACCGGGGATGAAACCATTTTGAAACTTTTGCCCTAACATCGGATTTTAAAATTGGAGTCGCATTTCTTTGTTTCCAGGACAGAGAAAATAATCCTGATTCGAAGCATTGCTAGTTTCAGCCAGCATGACGACTGAAATACCACCTGGCCCAAATAGGGACCTGGGTTGAAAAAAAAACATGTGTGCATTACGCCGTATCGAAATACCGTTCATATTTATTTAGGCCTTTACTAATTTATTTATTTTATTTATTAAAATATTTAATGCCATCTTTTTCGTCAGTTTTGAAAGTAGCTATTATATCTAATGCTGATATCGGTGTTAAAGAAGTAACTGGCTAGTGCTGATCGGTGTTGATGAAGCAGTTATCTACTGCTGATATCAGTGTTGATGAAGTAGTTATCTACTCTTGATATCGGTGAATCGGTGTTGATGAAGCAGTTATCTACTTCTGATATCGGTGTTGATAAAGTATATAGCTTTCTACTGCTGATATCAGTATTGATGACGTGTAGCTATATATAAATTACTGGTATTGGTATTGAGGATATATACTGTTGCTACCGGTGCAGTCTTGATACAGTGTATCTGTTGATATCAGTGTTGATGAGTGTAGCTATCTACTGCTGATATCGGTGTTGATGATGTGTACTGATATCGGTGTTGACGAAGCATATCTACTGCTGGAAGATAGAGAGGTACCGTAGAATTCCATGCCTCTAAATGGGGGTGGTTTTGTTTTTGTTTGCAACACCAATAACAACGCCCAATCCAAGAACAGTTTTTTCGCCTTATTTCATTTAATTTTTTTTCAAACGGGGAGCTTTGCATTCATGATGCCTTATACAAAGTGGGGGACTGGTTGTGTTTAAGCCTCTATCGTTATAAACGTTGATCCGTCATACCTTAATATTGCGCGAGGGCACAAATCCTTTTCCTGAACAGTCTCATTCATAATAAAAACACGCATCAGTAGGCCTACAAACGTAAAATGTACAACAATTAATTTCATGATGAATCTGACACCTTATAATCAAGTAAAGGGTCACCCTGGGCTGGAAAAAGCACACTTGAATCGTGGTTATTTGCACTATATAGATCGGCATGAATATACACTATACGACTGTTCCGTGTATTTTTATTTTCATATTTCGCCAAAGAATTATAATAAATTTATTTACTATAGACAATGTGCTATATCAGTTTCTAGATTATCATTATACTATTGAGAGGATAAATATGAAATCCCGGGGATGAAACCATTTGCAACTTTTACCCTATGACCTAATGTTAACATTGGAATCACATTACTTTGTTTCCAGGACAGAGAAAATAATCCTGATTCGAAGCATTGGAAGTTTCAGCCAGCATGACGACTGAAATACCACATACTAGGCCCAAATGCGGACCTGAGTTTAAAAAAAAAAACACGCACGCACGTGCATATCCGCTGCATCGAAATGCATATTTATTTACTCATTTATTTATTTTATTTATTATAATATTGTATACCATATCTGCTATTTTTTTTCGTCGGTGTTGATGAAGTAGCTATAATGCTGATATCGGTGTTGATGAAGTAACTGTCTACTGCTGATTAGTGTTGATGAAATAGTTATCTACTGCTGATATCAGTGTTGATGAGTGTAGCTATCTACTGCTGATATTGGTGTTGATGATGTAGCTACGTACTGCTTTATATCGGTGTTCATGAAGCACTGTTGAAAGATAGAGGGGTACTGTAGAATTCCATCTACAAGCATATATGTCTCTAAATGAGGTGGTTTTGTTGTTGTTGTTTGTTTGTTTGTTTGTTTGTTTGTTTGTTTGTTGTTGTTGTTGTTTTTGACGAAAGACACGAAAGCCAGATATCCTCCACAAAACATGACAATATTGGTCTAACAATAATACATGTTTATACAGCCGTCTGTATAAGTAATATACACGAAGTTGTCCAAACTCCAAAATTAATGTTTTTGTAGCGGGTGTCTGTCTTTCGTCTATTTCGTCAAAAAAATCCTCATTTAGAGGTGCTACGGTATCTCAGAAAACGCAATTCTGAATCCAAAGTGTATTTTCCTTCTGAAAGTCAACTGTACTGGTCGACTGATGATAACTTTGTAAATGTTGCCCTCTTTCCCTAAACTGTATGCACCACTGCTGATCTAAGTATTGATGATGTGGTTAGCTACTGCTGATATCGGTATTGATGAAGTAGTTATCTACTGCTGATGTCGATGTTGATGAAGTAGCTATTTACAGCTGATATCGGTACTGTGTCTGATGTAGTTATATCTACCACTGATAATGGTGCTGATGAAGTAGCTGTATAAACTGTTGATAATCATGAGTGTTGATGCACTATCTATCCACTGCTGATATCAGTGTTGTAGAAGTATATAGTTATTTACTGCGGATATCGGTGTTGGTAAATTAGATATCTACTGGTGATGTTGGTGTTGACATGGAAGTACAATGATCTTGATGAAGTGCCTATCTATCTATTGTTGCTATATCGGTGGTCATGAAATATCTATCTACTGCTGATCTGAGTATTGACGAACTGGATACCTACTGCTGATATCAGTATTGATGAAGTAGCTATCTACTGTTGATATCAGTGTTGATGAAGTAGTTTTCGATGTCGATGTTGATGAAGTATATAGCTCATGATGCAGTCATGTCTACAGTAGAATTCAACTCGACCTTTGCAGGACTTAACCCCATTAAAAGCTATTAAACCAAGATAACACTCATTGAAAACAGCTCAACTGATTAAATCATATCTTCTCTGGTTAAATACACACAACATATGTGTCTGCTTTACACGTACAATGGAGCAATGAGCTGGGATTATACTTTCAGTTGGGTGAACGATTATAAAGCGAGCGCTAGAGAACAATTGTGTGTGGTCTTTGTTTACGAAATGAGACAATACGTGCTTATTGTTAACAAGCGTTCTTGAAAATGAGAAACATGGTGGTTTGCAGACTTAACACGGTTTGGAAATAATTTCTTCATATTTTTTGGTGTTATCTGTCGTTTACATATCCTTCCTAAAACACCAAAGTACGCATATTTCCAAACATCTAAATTAGCTAAAAATTTAGGACATGTTACAAAACTATATTGTCTAGAATTTTAGAAGAGTACTTTTAATATTGGCCGGTTATTTTTCACACAGCGACGTTAACTATGCAATGTACTATTACCTATAACATTAACTAAAACACCAAAGTACGCATATTTCCAAACATCTAAATTAGCTAAAAATTTAGGACATGTTACAAAACTATATTTTCTAGAACTTTAGAAGAGTACTTTTAATATTGGCCGGTTATTTTTCACACAGCGACGTTAACTAGGCATATCCCCATACTTTTAACGTAGGCTATTTGTAGAGGTCACGCGTCAATGGGAAAGAGCACTGTGTATTGTGTATAGGAAAACGGACAGTAACTGCAGTATGTATACAGCTAGTGTCGGTACGGTGCTGATGTAGTTATATCTTTCGCTGATAGTAGTGCTGATGAAGTAGCTGTATATTGTTGATACCAGTGTTGATGCACTATCTATCCACTTCTGATATCAATGTTGTAGAAGTAGTTATCTACTGCCGATATATCGGTGTTGGTAAATTGGATATCTAGTGGTGATGTCGGTGTTGACATGGAAGTGCAGTGATGTTGATGAAGTGCCTATCTATATATTATTGATATAATGTTATGAAGTACAATCTATACTGAAATAGCTATCTGCTGCTGGAAGGCAAAGAGCGACCTCTGAGCTGACCCATTCCATGTCAACTCCAGGGATGTGCACCGCAGCACCTCTTCAATTTGATTCTTTTTCTGTGTGTTGGTAGATATTGATGAGAAAGTAAAATCCCGAAAATTTGAGCTTCATACTCCATTTCGTTTTCCCGTGGCATCAATTTGAAATTTAGGGGTCAGCATAAAAAATGTGTCGTAACGCGAAAGACGACGTTTGGAGGTCCATAAATGTATAAAGGGAACCCTTTACAACTTTGAAAAGTATGTATCCTGGGATACTTATTTGTGTAGAATTCAAATCTGGAATCAGAAAACTTTAAAAGATATAGGGCCCTCAAAATGCAACTTCGTCCATCCAGGACCAACTTTGGGGGGGGTCAGAACTCCAAAAGTAAAAATAATTTTACCGTCCATTTTTTTGCCAGTCAGAGCCCTTTGGTAGGACATTACTTTTATCCAATATTGAGCCCATTAGAATACTTTTAGCTGAGATATTACCCATACAAAACCCCAATTGTACATTTTTGTACATTTTGACCCCCTGGGTCAATGTCAGACAATTTGATCCACCATCAACTTCAAATGTTGAAAATATGTACAATTGGACAACATTTCTGAGAATATTGGCTAAAAGTATCTCTAATAGGCTCAACACATTGGATAAGAGTTTGCATTCTCCAAAGACTTGTACATAAAGCATTAAATGGACAAAATTATGTTTACTTTTGGAGTTCAAACCCCAATTTTGGTCCTGGATGGACGAAGTTGCATTTTGAGGGCCCTATATCTTTTAAAGTAAAGGAGTTACAAGTTTTCTGATGCCAGATTTGAATTCTACACAAATAAGTATCCCAGGATACATACTTTTCAAAGTTGTAAGGGGTTCCCTTTATACATTTATGGACCTCCAAACGTCGTCTTTCGCGTTACGACACATTTTTTTTTTTTACTCCTCTAAATTTCAAATTGATGCCACGGGAAAACGAAATGGAGTATGAAGCTCAAATTTTCGGATTTTACTTTCTCATCAATATCTACCACCACACAGAAAAAGAAAAATTGAAGAGGTGCTGCAGTGCACATCCCTGAGTTGACATGGAATGGGTCAGCTCTGAAAATACAATGCTGATCTAACTATGCACACTGTTTCTGCCATGCCATGTCGACTGTTATAACTTTGTAAATGTCGCCCTCTTTCTGCGAACCACGAACCCCTAGAATTTCGAAATATTTTTTAAGAGCCGTCCTTCGTGTTAAACCATGATTATTGAAGCTTAATGTACGATTCCCATCAAATTTTACTTTGGTATTCTTTACTCAAAATGCTGAAATATATATATATTAGTAATACCTAGTTCGGAAAGGTTTCTGTCCATTTTAAGCCGAAATAAAAAAGATAACGTGAAAGAAACAATGCTTGCTATTGCATGGAGTTCTATGGGTGACTTAATGTGTGACAAACATAGCGAATGTGGCTGGTTATCGGGTAATGTGTAAAAATTACAAATATACCATAAAATTAGGTTTGATTAACCAGTGTCTTATTAGGCTAGAAGATTAAGATCGTACATAAAAAAGGAAATTACGTAATTTTACCAATAGGCCTACTGTTTGTTTCTTTTCATAGTTTGTGCTATTTGGTTTGTTTTGTTTAAATATAACATGCATATAATGCCCCTCAATATAAAATAAACTAAGACATTTATAAGAATCTAACATCTGTTTCCATTACCAGTAGCTATCGACTGCTGATACTGGTGCTGCTGATATATACGCTCGTAAGTGTTAATGAATTATCTACCGCTGAAACCAGTGTTGATGAAGTAGCTATCTACTGCTGATCGGTGTTGATGAAGTAGCTATATCTACTGCTGATATCAGTGTTGATGAAGTAGTTATCTACTGCTAATATCAGTGTTGATGAAGTAGTTTTCTACTGCAATATCAGTGTTGATATCAGTGTTGATGAAGTTTATATATCGGTGTTTATGAAATAGTTATCTACTGCTGATATCAGTGTTGATGAAGTAATATATCGGTGTTGATGAAATAGCTAGACCTATACCTACTGCTGATATCAGTGTTGATGAAGTAGTTATCTACTACTAATTATCAGTTGATATCAGTACTGATGAAGCAGCCACTTGCCGTTGGTACCGGTGTTGGTGAAGTAGATATCTTCTGCTGATATCAGTGTTCGTCTTATTTTAATTTTAAAAAAACCAATATAGGGCCTAGTTCATCAACTGTTGATATCGGTGTGGGTGAAATATTTATTTACTCCTGATATCGATGGAGATGAAGTAGCTATCTACACTCATAGAAATGACTTGTTCGCCTTGTTGACGCAATTCAAAAGGAGTAAGTTTGGACAACTCAAAAATAGTGTAAAAGTTGCCAAAACAAAATTCATTTTAGTTATCCGAACTTAAAAAATGCTGAAAAAGCTCAAAAGTTCCGTCAACTAATCAACTTTGTTGGCATTACTTAAAAGTTGATGTAAGTCGTTGCGTCAACTTTTAAGTAATGCCAACTTCTTAATTCAAGTTCAGGGAACTTAGAAAAATAAACAAGGTTCAAAGAACCAATTAGTTGAGTTATTGTAACTCAACATGTAGGCCTAAGTTGATGTAACTCGTTCATATTAAGTTAGGCCTACTGGTAGGCCTACTTCTTGTTTTGAGTTATTCCAATTTGGAACTTTGTTACTTAATTCACGTAATTGGATCATTTTCTGCACAATTAGCAGTATTCAATTATTTATTTTTGTAATCAGTGCAAAATTTTGTATACTATAGCACACCTCTAGAAAATTATGCTAACCTAGGCTAGTTTCATTTACTGAGTTGTAACAACTCAAAATTGTACGCGTTGGCATTAGTCGGAAAGTTGACGCAACGACTTACATCAACTTACTGAGTAATGCCAACGAACAATTTCTATGAGTGTACTGCTGATATTTATTTGTGTTGATGAAATAGCTATATATTGCTGATATCGATCTTAATGAAGTAACTGGAAGACTACAGAAGGACAAGGAGCGATTCTGAGAATTCAATGCTGAATCTAAAATAAATTTTCCTGATGCAAGTCGACTACCATGCAATGGTCGACTGATGAAAACGTCGTAAATGTCGCCCTCTTTCTCTGTATTATGCAAATCGAGCATCTCGTAAAAAGTTTTTATTTTTGGAGGCATCCTTTGTATTAAACCAGAAATGGAAATTGTGCCCTATTATTGTTTTTTGTTTGTTTGCCTGTCTGCTTTTTTTAAAGTTATTTGTTTTATTTTGTTGTGTTAAGGTTAGTCGAAAGGTTTTTCATGCGCTTGATTTTCGGAGGGCGTAAGTTCATAACAGAAACAGCCATGCAGAAAATGAACAAGCGTAACGGGAGGTAAGCCTACTTTAATAATTATAATAGAATATCGATCCACGGTCAAGACATGAAACTTGGCTCAGCTCGTGCCCGGAGCTCGTGATGCGGCGGGTGGGGGGGGGGGGGGGCACAAGCCGTTTTCGGCAACTTTCATGAGGATTTTATAAATTTTAAAATCGATTGGGGCACTTCCTCTGGCCCCTATGCCCGCCCCATGAAGATACGCCACCGTCTAGAAAATGTGTTGATATTAAATTTATAGAGCCTTGATATCTTTGATGAAATAAATAAATAACATCAACAACAACATCACAAAGCAATTATTTGTAAATTGAATTTGGGAATATTCAACGAGACGACTTAGCAGGCCTACAAATTTCTGAATTATATTAAGTGAAAAACAATCAATCACTGTAGTCAGCGAATCAATCAAATATACAAAAACTATAAAAGAAAAAAGGAGCAAGAAAGAAAAAAGAAAAAGAAAAAAAAAAAGAAAAAAAAATAAAAAAAGAAAAGGAGAAAGAAAAGAGGGAAGAACAGAAGTAAAAATGAGAAAAGAGGGAAAAAACCCGAAATTTCAGCCACACGGGGACTCGAACCCACAAAAATAAATCATAATAGTTTCAAAGTCCAACGCTCTATCCGCTCGGCCACACACCACTTTACGCAATTGATTGTCCTCGAAGGGGATATATAATTATAATTTGACGCAATGACGTGATTACAATTGCGTCCGCATAATGGCTCTTAGAATAAACACGCATGTCGGCGCTGAAATTTTGGACGAACCCGATGGAGAAAAACTTCGTTTTTTGCAAAACTAGCTTCAATTTGGAGTGAAAATCAAATGGAATAGCAATTGGCAGAATGTTGAGAAATAAAGGTATTCAGATGTCTAAATTAACGTCCCGTTATGAAGATATCGATAATTTCACAAACCAGCTTTTTCTCAAGCAAATTCTCCAAAATTTCCCCCAAAACGGGCTTTTAAAATTTAATCGGTACTGTATTTGGTTCTTCCCCATGGCAACATTATTTCTTTGATCGATTTGTAGTACAATACGAAAAAGAAGAAAACAATCACTCGGCGTGGATTTATACGGGGCGCACATTTGAAAAAAACGTCATGGAACGTGTTTTTGATCTTGTGAACATGGTGCGTAAAAATGCTTTAAACGAAGGATTTTCAAACTTATTCTAAAAATTTGTATATAACACACACAAAAATGTTAAGCTACATCCAATGCACCAACATTTCACTCGCTGCGATATTTGATTACTGAGAAAACTCTGTTTTAGAGAACAACTTTATACGTCTTTTATACGTTTTTTATACGTTTCTTCGTGTAACCTTAACAATGTAATAGATATATCGCCCCTTAATCGTGTAAACTAAGATAGATGTGAGAATCTAACAACTTTTCCCATCATACCATCAGGTGACTGATGTTGATTCGGTGATGAAGTACAGTAACTGTGACCAGCTCCAACAAAACCGGGAACAAGTCACCAGGCATGTTTTTTCAGTTAAAGATGACATGCCCATAAAAAATTAAATTTTGGAATTCTTAATTTCATGGTATTTGGATTGAGTGAACTTTCAAATCCTTGAAAGTATTTATTATAAAAGATGTCTATTTAATCAATAATTGACAGTTGAACTATCCTCATCCCTATATTCAATCCTGCGTAAAGCAGGAAACTAATTAGCCCATTACACAGATCAGCAGTTCGACAAAAATATCAAGGTATCGTTTACAAACTTATCCATCATAAGTATTGATGCTATGTATATAATTTTGGTATCATTTTGAATCTTACTGTCCCGTTATTCAAATCATGAAATGTCAAAAATGCGCCTTGTTCCTGGTTTTGTCAGAACGGGTCACCTATAATATCCATGATTAACGGTGTTGATGAAGTAGCTATCTACCACCGATATCGGTACGGATATTATGGGCAAAGGTTGGAGATTTATTAAGGTTAAGCTGAAAACTGTTCCAAAATTAAGAGATTCAATCCTAATGCTCGGAGTTTTGGGTACCCTGGATATCTGCGGTAGACAAGGTAGACACTCGTGCATGGCAATACTTCATAAATACATCAACACCTATCAGCAGTAGATATAGATATTTCAGTGAATAGATTCATCAGGTTTATAGATATATATAAGATATATTTCATCAAACAGCAATATTACCAGTAGAAAATGGTAGATAGCTACTTAATTAGCGCCAGGCCCGTACGCAGGATTTTGTTTGGGGGGTGCTGATCCCAAGGGGGCGATTTTTGTAAAAAGTGGACTTTCTTTCCCAAATTTGCGACGCACCCCCCGCACCCCCCTGCGTACGGGCCTGATTAGCGCCGATATCAGTTGATCAGCAGTAGATACAGCAACTTCACCAGCGCCGATATCAGCAGATGATAATATTTAGCTCACCGTCAACACCGATATCAACAGTAGCCTGTTACTTCATCGACACCAATATCATCAGTAGATAGTTACTGCAGCTGCAGATCCACTCCCCAGCAGTATTATACTAGCTACTAGCTATATAGCCACTTCACCAAAACAGATATCAGCAGTAAATAATTATCAACACCAATATCTGCAGTAGATAGCTACTTCATCAACACCTACCGTAAAAACTCGGTATAAAATAACAAATTTAAAATTTGAAGGATATTGTACAGTAAGGCTTTAAAGCACTTCAGGCTTATTTTTTCACAGGGCATTTATACAGTGCCAATGGTCATTACAATGGTGCAAAAACTCGGAAAAAACTGAGGACGTTGCTGTGGAGCAAATCACACGGCTCTAATTAATTATCAACCCAAGGCCATATACAGAGACCTACTTTATCTAAACCGACACTTACGTAAATGCAGCTACCTCATAAAATACCAAAAATTTTCAGTATTTTGATTTGATTTGCTTAATTGCCCTTTTTTTTTCTTATTTTTGCCTGAATTTAGCCTGTTCATATTTAAAAAGTACACCAACTGCGTGCTTTTATGCATGTCATTTGATTCAAAGAATGTCGTGGTAGCAGCTGTTGTTAAGGTAGCGATACGGTGTAAGTTGTAACTCGATTTTGAAAGTTTTTTTCGATTTTGTTCATGCGTCCATTGTCCATTTGTTTTGTATTTCCTTCCCCCGCTCCCTCCCTCCACCTCTCCCCCTCTCCCCTTCTTTCTCTCTCTCTCTCTCTGTCTATTGTTTTCATTACAAAAATTGTGTAAAAATAATAGGAATAAAAAGGCCTACAAGCTATTTTAAAATTGATGGGTAAACCTCCCCCATTTTTCCCCTCCCCCTGGTCAGGAAAAAAAATCACAGAATATCTACAATTTTGGGCAAATTGCCATATTTTATCGAATATCACTCTATGGTCAAAAAAGTCGCCCTATTTGGGGTGGTGGACGAAAATTGCCAATTATAGGAAAAGTAAGTAAATAAATAAATAAAAAATCAATCAATTAATTAATTAATTAATTAATTAATTAATTGATTGATTAATTGATTGATTGATTGATTGATTGATTGATTGATTGATTAATTTAAAACTGAAAAGAAAGAAGCCCAGGGCCCCCAAAATTGCCCTGTGCAATGTGCATCTTCCATTTTGGCTGAAAAACGCTATGTTTTAAGGGCAGTGTAATGGGAGAGATCATGGACCTTTTGGGCATCATTATTTCTGAATTATGTGTCCAAAGTATATAAAACTATACATTTTTGGAAAGGAAATGAGTCAAGGAATCCCATGGTGACGTCAGATTTTTTCAAAAATCTCGAGTTTTTGAAAAAATCACAAAAAATCACTTTTTTACCCCAATATTTTTGTGACAACTTAAAAAAAAATCCGTTCAAAGTATAAAAAAATCAGTTAGCTTTTCATGAAGAAGAGACATGAACTTAGGGAAGGTTTTTTTATTTTTTGAAATTCGTCTCTTTTTTCGAAATATTGAGAAAAACATGTGAAAAAAGCAATTTTGTCACTCTATTAAGCTCAAAATTGCACATAATGGTGTATATTTTTGTTTAAAACAAATGTTTTGAAAAAATGAGAAAACCTTCCCTAGACTTTGATGTACTCTAAACGATAGTGAAAAAAGTTTTCCTTTTGCTTGCATATTTTTCGAGTTATCTTGTCACAAAAATCGTGCAATATTGTCAAAAGTGAACTCTGAGAAATCGACGTTTTAGTAAAAAAATATCAAAATTATGCACAAAACATTCTTATATTTTAAAACGGTAAGACTTTCGCGTTTGTAAAAGCTGTATCGGGTGCATGGTCTAAATATGTATCTTTTTGCACCAATGAATCTATAATGTCTGCTTTTAGTGCGCCAAAATTCAAAATAATTAAAAAAATCTAAGTGGCATTTTGACTGCAAATTTTTGTTTTGTTTACACCATATTTGCTGGCATTAACAACATACCGAATGCGCCTTGCCTGCATTGGACATACGCGCAGAGTTGCGCCGCGTCACGCAACGCGAATCGCGCGCGTAATCACAATATTTCGCATTCGCGCATTTCTGACTCATTATTTCCCGCCAATTTACTGAGCTGTCTTGAGCCATGTGACTTTTTAGGGTTGAAAAGAGTGAAATAAACTCAAGCAAAAATACGACTAAATATTAGCAAGTTGTATGTTATCAGTTTCAAGTGAAAGAATACATCTTAGTGTTGATAAATATCGAGAAATCTCAAATTCGGGCGTGGATGAATGTGTCTTCCATTACTCTGGCCTTAAGGCCAAAATAACCTACAAAAATTGCAATATTTTGCGCGCTTCGCGCGCAGTGGCCTGTTATATAGCAAAATTCAGCTTTAATTTTGGCTAAAATAGTCTATACTCTATAATTGAAATTTTTCGCGTGCTTCGCGTGCAAATAGTAAGATCTAAAAAAATGCCTTCCTCACGGATGTGCGTTTGGGGCCTCCAAATTTTGGCCTGGCCCAGGCCCCCAAAAAGGTAAATCCGGCCCTGGGGGATGGGGTTGAAAACAATTTCTTGAAGTATAGTGAATCCAGCACCTTTTGGCGACCAAATGCGCGGGAAGCGCGCAAAAAATTTTGCTATATTGAATCAAAAATGATGAAATATTGTGCAAAAGTGGAATAAAGTCGCGCAAAGCCCGCAAAAATTGGTACTTTGGGGGGCTAAAATGGCCAAAAATGAGGTCAATTTGGTCAGAAACCCACATACAGGCGTCAACATTGGCCCTGGCAAAATATTGGGGATTTATCTCCCCACGGGATCTACGCCTATGGCATATATTGGTATGTTCTCTCTCTTTGAGATGCACACACCCCTACACTTGTAAAACTTCAAAAACTTTTAAAAAAACTTAATTTTCCAGAACGTGATAAGAATTTGTCAAGAGAATGAATGGTGTAACATGTTAGGTTCAGTGTGTCCTTAAATAAAACAAAAAAATATAAAACGAATTACGACAATGAACAACGTCACGTTAGCATCATGATGCATACGTCGAACATAATATTTGTTTATAAAGTGACAAATCATTAAATCAAAAAAGTAAGAAATCATTATTTCGTTCCCACGAAATAGTATTTTGTGGCCATTAGGAACGAAATAGTATTTTGTGGCCATTAGGAACGAAATAATTTTTTCGTGGGAACGAAATAATGATTTCTTACTTTTTTCCACCATGTCACTTTAGGGGCTCCGTATGTTTATGCATTGCTATGGATGTCCGATTTTCTAGGATTGACTGAGTGTCAAAAAAGTTGTCCCAACGATAAAAGTGTGCAAGTTCGTGACTTGACAAAAATTCTCACCGCCCTTATTTCATGCCCAGGCTACTTTACACAATGCACCTTCACCCTATAGAAAACTATAGAGGACGAAAAGTAACAACTAAAAAAGCTACAAAAATGTATCATCGATATGCATCCCTGAGACTAAAATACCCCTACCTTTAGGTATTTTCGTCTCAGATGCATCCTCTTTATAAATGTTATAATGTGAATCAATTCAGGGGTCAAATTTCAAAATTGCCCAAATCTTGTTTAAAACCAAGGTATTCCTCTATCCGGAAAAAGTATATTTTTGATGTTCAGACAAAAGGTCAAATATCAATATCGCGTTTAGGGTCAAGCGTAGCCAGGGGGGGGGTGCAGGGTGCGTCGCACCCCCCATTCCAAAGACCCAAAAGTCCCATTTGCAAGCGAAAAACTGGTTTTTATGCCTTTTGGTCCAAAATGTCCAACCCCCCCGTCCAAAAAAGGTCCAAAATAAAAAAAAAAGTCCACTTTTTCAAAATCAGCACCCCCCTAAAAATAAATCCTGGCTATCGGCCTGGTCAAGCGTTTTCTATAGTATATATTTTTTTTAAATCTCGCTTGTTCATAAAGCGTGTTTCCTGACACTAAGTGTGTTTTTTAAAGTTTGTTCTTGCTGATTTGCATTTAGGACCATGGTTAAAAAAACTATAGGGGGTGTATTTTTTCAAAAACCTGCAAAGGTGGTACCTTACAGATAACCTTCTGTAAAAGTATAGCCCCAGGCCTATACAATCTCTTCAGGGCAGGAGTTAAATTTGTTGCGAATCCACGCTACTACAATTCATGTTTACGGGTAATTTTGACTCAAAAGGGCAAATCCTGTTTGGGATATGTTTTGAAATTCTCTGGTCGCGCATACCTTCTCCATGCACTCCGCACTTCTATCGAGAGGCTATCGAGTTAATCAGTTTGTGTAACGCCGGACTAAATAGGCCTACACTCAGAAATTATTTGTTGTTGAGTACAGTTTTACCCGCTGCCTCAACTTTTCTGATTTAGGCCTATATGCTAATAAATTATAGTTTTAAGTAAATGCCAGCTCAAGATCATTTGGTTACTACAACTGAATTGTTTCCTTAAAATTTTAAATTCACATATTAACAGTGAGTTTGGCATATAGGCCTAGGTCTAGTGCAGCAAACTTCACTTCAATAGTTCCCATATTATGAACAATGAAGTTTTGTACTGGTTACCAAAATAAAGTTAAAATAAAGCTGAATTTTGTGGGAAAGTGGTCAAATTTTAACAAGTACCAAAAAAAAAAAAGTTTATTGGGTTATTAAACTTTCTTTGAGTTTCAACAGTAGGATCTACGGTAGGCTTAGCAATATCATGTCAACAAAAGAAAAAATGAGTTAGTCAAGTCTAGCCAACAAAAAAATGTTAACGGATGGGATTTTAAAGCCATAGGCTAATGTACGATCGTATAACATGAAATTTGTTATTTTATTTCAAGCCTGATTTGTTGGCATATTTGTAATAGCCTATGTAGGCCTACATGTCCCAACTTGCACCTAATAGGTATTGGAATCAGCCAAATTTGTTGTGTTAGTAGGTCAAATTAAAAGAGCAAATTTCGACATAATTATTATGACTAAGTCCCGGCTTTAAGTCCCCCATAGAACTGCATGTTGAATGGTCGAAATAACCAGTGAGTTTTCTTTAACCTTACCTTGTTATTGTAGCTTAAAATGGACAGAAACTCTACCTGGCAGTTATTCCTAATATTTATTTCATCATTTTGAGTAAAGAATAAACAAAATAAAAATTTGAAAGATTATAATTAATAATTATAGCTTTTTTGGTCATTTTCTCCAACCTGATTTTTTTTGGACATAATTTTGTAATGTTTACACACGTCACAACAATAAAAAAAAAAAAAAAGTACCTAAGTGGATTCAGCCAAATTCATTGTGTTTCTAGGACAACAGAGCAAATTAATGACTTTAAATACCCCTTGTTTTATAAAGCGGCTGGTAACTTTGTTATTATTATTATGAACTTGAAGATGATGAAATACTACGCAGCTACGCTAGTACCACTACCATGTCAGCACGAGCCAGTTTAGCCTTCTTCGCAGTCAGTTTCTGTCGTCCTTTCGCGATGAAGCCAAAGGCAGCCTGCAACCCGAGACTAAAGCAATTTGCGTCAATGAAAACGACTAGCCAATCAAATGCAAGCCCGGGAAGCCAATGACCCTGATGCAATCAATTCATTAATATTTGCTCTCACACGCGGTTGCTCATATAAAAATAACAGGGGATAGCTATCATAATCGCTAGTAAATACTGACTTCTTATTTCTCAGGGGTTTTGTTGAAACAATATCATGAATTGAAATTTAAAGATAAATGATCAGTAAAAGTTGTGTTTTCTTCCAATTATCCTAGGCATTGTACGGTATACATATTTTTAGAATACTGATTGGTTACGTACCATATTTGAGCGGAAGTGCTTACCTAAACAAAAATGGAAGGATCCATCTTCGTGGGACTTTTTTTTGGTCAATGGAGAGTGATACTACATTATTCATATATGCAAATGACCCGGTACTCTAATGTTTGTAAACAGAAAACGCCGGTCGTAGTAAAATCAGAATCGCTTTCGCCGGCACAACAACGTGCACGTTTTACATGTTTACCACTGGATATAGTTTTGTATCTTTCTGAACAATATGTCTTCTTGATTTACGGTAATTTAATTTTCTGTTAACCCAGTATTATGAATAGATGAGTGAGGTTTTATTCTTCGTTGTATTAATACCAGTTTTGAAATCAATTAATTTGGGAGAAAACCAGCAGCACGTTTCTTGAATTAGGAGATCTGGAAGAAGAGCATTTCCAACAAAGGTAAGTTGATTTGCTGTTATTTTTAATTCACTCGTCATGTAGTAATGTTTGCGTTCACAATGATACTCGCAATTATGTAATGTATTGAAAATGATCATATCGTACATTTTGTAGAAATATTGACAGGAAAAACGTTATTTATAGTATCGAAACTGAAAACTAATTAGGCCCTACTTGTAAATTTCCTATGGTTGCGCGGGAAATTATCACCAAAACTTATATACCACGTGTGGTCAGCGTTCCCGCTAGCAACAATCCATATGGTGATTGGGTTCACAAGTTCACCTTTGTTTTTATTTTTATTATCTGATTCTCAAATCAAATTCATTAACTAAATAATTTGCAGAATTCACAATCATAATATTCTTTAAGTTCGTTGAAGATTCTTCCGACTCTCGAATGATATTTACAATACAAGTCATCTCCGTCTCATTTGTTTCAGAGCTGATCTTTATTCGTGGATAACATTCAGAATAAAAAATATTTGAAGCTAACATTCTATTGAAAACATAAGGACTGATATTGGAGGAAAAGACTTTTCCAGGCGATGGACAACATGAAGTTCATCACCATAGTTATGGCAATACACCTCGCCGTATTAGCCATGCTAGTGTATGGAGCTTCGGCAAGTGCGATCAGAGGTAGGCGTTTCACCTTTCGTGTGCTCTTATTTATAAAATACCGTAAAATCTTGATTCTGTAAAATTAATCTATTCCCGTGGGAGTCAAACCAAAACAAAAGTAAATTTGATTGCATCATGCATTGTCATGCATTGTAGTTAAAATAGGTACCTGGGCGTAAAGTTAGACATAGATGACCATAGACCATGACCCAGTAGTAGTACGGGCAACTTTAATCAAATAAGTGCTATATATCTGATTTGATCAATTCGGGCAAATTCCAATTATAATTAAGCACAAAAGTTTAACCTAGAAAAGAAAACATAATAGAGCGCAATCAAAATTCCTTAAATTGAGCACGAAATTTAATATAGCCTCGAAGTCGGTGGATATTGATGGGCCCGTATATGGGACGTTACTAAATTTTCGAAAAAAAAGGCGTAATTTGGCGAAAATATGTTATCTTATTTTCTTGGATTCTTATTTTCTTTTTTTAATACATGTGTGTATTTTTTTTTAATCACAATTTTTAGAAAATCCCTTTCTCAGTATACGACAAGCACCAGCGGCCTATCCCATTTCCGTCTTTTTGTAAAATACCATGAATACTATCAACCCAAAAACTAACTTCCTCGATTGTCCGAATCCCGGAGATTATTTTACATCCTGATGATCAATGATGATGCAATTAGTCCAATATTTCAATAATCGTTTTAACGTTTTCGTGGATATTTTTAACTGCCAGACAAGATAATGTTATGTTAATATATTTTTTCACTAACACGATAGTATTCCATACAAGCCCACATCGATCAGTAAGACTCCTCCATGTTTGATGTGCGTCATTGAGACAATTCGACTTAATATCAAGACGACGACATTTTCACGTGGCTCATGTCGTCTCCTCCGCGAATGATGATGAGGCATTAATTATGAAGATTCTCCCTCCTCTCATGCACGTGCTAAAATATTTAAAATTGTCTTCATGAACTTGATCCTTTAAATCATTTATTTATAAAGATAAATATCGGGTGATAAACATCATTTGCCTTTACTATTACCATTATAGACTTATATGTATATGCTCCTATATTGAAATATATATAATTATAACAATTCTTGTAAATCCTTTCAAAAGCCCACATTAATTAATGGCATCAACATCTGTTACTGTTAATAAATATACGTTAAATATCATTGATTTAGCTGTGATTTACGTATTATTTCCATTCACTAATTTTTTTCTAAATTATTCCAATGACGTCGGTTAATTTAGTGAGAATTTTGTTGTGTTTTTATTCCGTAACAGCTGTAGAATTTTTCATCCGGGCAAAAAGGTCATATTTGGGATGGATCAATAATAATTACTACATCTAAATATTATCAATCAAAATCATTTTCAAAGAAGGAGATATTGTATTATATCGCCCACCGTGCAAAAAGATATTAACATTAGAAGTGTTATCTTTGATCACGTTCGTACATCAATGTCGTCACGCCGACACTGTCGTAGGGGTATAAGAAAATTGCTCAAAAGTATCCAGCATGCCAGTAATGTAGATTAAAGATTTTTCTTACAAATTGTGTTTTCACAGTTTCCAGGATCTGTGGTTTTCATCATACCTTTTCCTTTTGTTCGTGTTTAATTTAAAAAAGATGCAACATTAACAGTAGTCCGATCCGGTAGTCGTATATTTTCCCCTAACAAAATTGTATAAAATGATAATCATATGATACTCGTATCCTTATCACGGATTCCCTATACTGTCTCTTTCGCTGTAGATCTTAAAAAACGAGATGCCTCCCATTGTACTGATGACACTTTTATGAAAAATGACCGATGTGTTCCGATTTGTGGACCCGGATATTTTGGCGACAAGAACACACGGATGTGCAAACCATGTGTAGCCCCTTGTAAAACTTGTGTCGACTCGGCATCAACTTGCACTAGCTGTACTGAAGAGTCTCAGTACCTATTAGGCAACGCGTAAGTACATTCCCAACAATTTGTTTTCATTTGTTTGTTTGTCTATTTGTTTTTAAGTCTACTGTAACACAAATATCCACACAAATATGATCCAAATTAGCCTGCTTTGAATATTTTGTTTGAGCTCGATCCCATCAGGACCCATGTGTGTCTCCGCACAGTCCGCACGGAGCGACAATGTAACCCTATGTAACTGTAAACAAACGATTTAAGAACATTCTAGTACTAGTGTAAGACTAATAGAAAGCAGTAGAATATTTCTTACGTCATCAGCTATACTGTTAAATGTAAATAAACTCCAACCTACGCAATGCACGTGCACTAAGGCTGAAGTCGTCTTTTCAGCGTTACATCTCCCCCTGCCTTTGAGGCATGACCTACATTCAGTAATAAGACAGTAATGATATGTAATGATACTATATGTTTAACAAAACCTCCGAGGATATGATGACTATGATTGCATGTCATTATTTTTTCACTTATATGGGATCCGTTGGCTAAATATAACAATAAATAAATATGTTCAGGTTATGTTATAAATGTTCATTACTTTGATGACGTCAAGGATGTAGTAGTGCTGAGTGTCTGTGTATATACAGCACAAGAACTCTCGAGAATAATTTCAGTTCGTTCAACCAAAGATATTTTACTTATCAGAACCTTTTATTTAAATAACCATGGGCACATATAGGCGTTCAATATTTACGCCAGTGGGAGTTGGAATTTTAAGGGCTAATCCGATGGGGGTGTTAAGTTGGGACTCGGATAAGTGTGTAAAATCAAACACTTAATATTCCAATCTCCTAGGTAAATTAAATGAACAAAAATCATGGCAAACTTACACAAATTCAACAGAGGAAAACTACATGTATTTTTCCATTCAAAAATTTCAAATATTTCGTGCGTAATGAAGCGATAATGAAATCTAAACAATAAAAAATAAAAGAGCGTCAAGTTTAGGTGACAAAAAAACCCTGTGCGGGCGGATGGACCTTTCAAGTATATGTAGGGTCGGTCCCCAGGGTCGGTCTTTGGGCATGTTGGGGCTGGGACACTTAATACATACAGGTATATAATATATGCTCCCCCAGAAAGACCCCTGTTTTTGGACCTCGCAGTTCCGAAAGACCCCAGCTCTAATAAAACACCCCTAAATTGTTTATTCCTCACATTTGTAGATTTTCTAATCCCGTTGGAGCATACCCATCAAAAAAATTATGAAAACGGGGGATTTTACTTACATTTAATCTTAAAGTCCCAACACGGGACTCTTGGTCGGTCGGGCCCGTGTAAGGGTTTTTTCGCCTAAGCATGGTTATAGAATTGTACAAAAGAAGCTCATTTCATTAAAGCATACATGTAAACCTGTTCCATTAGTAGGCCTATATACGGTATCATGAAAATATAAAAATAATAAAAAAGTATAAAACCAACCTCTTCAAATTCATATAATTAAGATTAAGGTATTTATAGCGAAAATGATTTTAAAATAATACAGTTTCATATTAATTGAAAAAATTGAAAAGGTTTTGATTGTATTTGTCTTTGTTTTAAATTAAAGCTGTGTAGCCGATTGCGGAATCGGTTATTATTCCAAGGGTCCAGCCAGAAGTCGTTTAAGATTGCAAGGTGGTAGTAATAACTTCGAGGGTAGAGTAGAGGTTTTACACGAAGGAGTTTGGGGAACTATTTGCGATGATGACTGGTCTGTTGAAGATGCTAAAGTTGTGTGTAGAGAATTACAACTCGGTGAGTTTACTAGTACTGCCATTGTATTTAGAAATAAATATTACTTAGGCCTACTACTCAATCAATTTATTCATTTTATAATGTTTATGTTATTAATTTTTATTCGTGGAATGCAACATTTTATAGGCCTGTAATAGGCTTTGATTTTTTTTTTTTTTTTTTCAATATCAGAATGCTTGTAGAACGCACGGAATGCCAGGTTATGATTTGTTTATATTATGCCTGTTCGGTTTTAGGTACCGCACTGGAGGCTGTACGTGCTGAAGATGCAGGATTTGAACCAGCCCCCTTGAGAACACCGATTCTTGTTGATGACATCAATTGCTTTGGTGCAGAATCCAAATTAGAATTTTGTCAACGCCGTGAGTGGGGTGAACATAATTGTGCTCATTTTGAAGATGCTGGTAAGTGAAAATTTTATCTACTTTTAATGATTTCAAGTGCCAGTCTTGATAAGCCTTATATTAGCTCTTAAAGTTCGACAATAAATTAAAAGTGACAAAAAACTTGAACGTTTTTGTGATGTTATTTTTTGATACATTCTCATTTTTTCTTTTTTTCACAATCAGGTGTACGATGTTCCGGACCTGATGTTTCTCAACTTTGTGTGAAAACATGCGGTGATGGTTATTACCGAGTACCTAACACAAATCGCTGTGAACTTTGCTCCGAAGACTGCCGAACCTGCCAAGATAGCGCCGATCACTGTCTCAGTTGCGAACACCCGCGTTTTCTGCGAGATGCAAAATGTATGGAAAATTGTGGCGTCAACTTTCACGGTAATACATGGACCCGTATTTGCGAGAAATGTCACGAGAATTGCCTGAATTGTATTGATGATGATCAGAATGACATCTGCACTAGCTGCCGAGATGGAATGTATCTGAAAGATGGAAAATGTGTTTCATCATGCGATCCAAAACTTGCTAAGAATCTAGCTATTAGACTTGCTGATGGACCATCTGAATATGAAGGACGGGTTGAGGTAAGATCACTTTTATATATAACTTAACTTTGAGTAAAAACGAACGTCAAAAACTGTTTGGGAAGAAACAGAGCTAAAGGGAGTTTGGTGCAATCATGGCAATGGCCACACGTGCGTCATGTTTGTTTACATTATTATACCCGGTACAAATAACGCACGGAATTGTGGGTAAATTGTTAAAACAAAATGGCAGCCCACACGAATTTCGTTTTTTGTTTTCTGCAATGTGCGCGAGGCCGGCGGACGATAAAAGATCGTTTGAATGTTCAAAGTGATTTGAAAATGATACAAGAAGTCATAGTTACGATTATGTCAGGATGATGTTGGAATCATGGATTTTTGAAACTGAAGAGTTGGATATGTAACTGTAAGCTTACTAACTTTTTTACTTTCACTCAGCATGTTCAGTTTCAAGTTCAATTCAACAAGTGCGGCAATTAACAAGATTGTATTATTTAACCGGGATCAAACTATATTGTTCCAGTAGCTGCGGCTATCCAGTGTTTCATTTATGTAGAGTATGTGTACATACACCTTGAGCTAGTCTAACTTCTTCTGAAGTTCTGAATATAAGTTCCTCAGTGAGAAAATTTCAGAAAATTGTTGATACCTGCTCTTTAGTACGAGGAACCCATACCGTAGTAGCTCTGCACAACGATAGATAGGGCGTCACCAATAACGAAAATGTCATACCGATAAATGATGTGTCTGTTTGTTTGCCCGTTTTTCTAAGTTTGCGTTGCGAACTACCTGCTCTTTAAACTTTAAATATCAAGGCACAAGGACTTTTGATGGCATTTCTTTCAGAATGAGTACAAATGAGTAATAGGCCTATACGGTACCATTGTAAAACAGTGACCGATCAACCTTTATCTTGTGTGATTTCTAGGTTTACGTTGACGGTGAATGGGGTACAGTGTGTGATGATGAATGGGACATACTGGATGCAGAGGTTGTATGCAGAGAACTAGGCTATGGACATGCGGTAGCTGCTATCAATGCACCGGCATTTGGACCAGGAAGAGGTAAGCACTTTTTATTTTGTTTTTGTTTTTGTTTGTTTATTTGGCTTGCTTACAAGTGTATTACATTTCTATTTTTAGTTGTTTTGCTTGATTCTTCGTCAATAAAAATATGATTTTCTATATAAATTATCTGTGTATTGAGCACCTCTCCATAGGGGGATTTTGGCACAAGACAATACCATTATTCATTATTTTGTTTTTAATTTCAACCTATGCAGGAAACGTTCTTATGGATGATATTGACTGTGATGGGAATGAAGCTGAGTTAATTCACTGCCGACAGAAACCCTGGGGCCAAAATGACTGCAACCACCATGAGGACGCAGGAGTAAGATGCCAAGGAAACACAGCAATGGGTAAGTCTCCATCTAATGAATATATGATTGTGCATACATATAACTTGATTAATCAGATTTGCCTTCAAACAAGCCTACACTTCTTCATTTCATATATCTTGAGGTTATTTGGGTGTATTATATTTATTGACAAGTAAGTCGGTAACCTCGGTTACTAACCAAGTAGAAGTAGAAGTTATCCAGGGTTCCGGGCAGCAAAATGTTGTATACTATACATATCAAAAGTTGGTTGTACTATAATACTAAATACTACTTTAGGCCTACCTATTTTGTTTTGAAAATGGCACTTTTTTATTTTCACCAACATCAGTGATTTAGATAGTTAAACATAAAGGTTCATAAAATTCAATTCCAAATTTTCATTGGGTTCTTAATTCCCAAAACATATTTTTCTTTAAGGCAATCTTAATTAGAACTGCTGAGACATTATAACAGAGTAAGATATAAAATACAGAGTATTACTACAGCTGCCTCTCTACTATTCCACTCAACCCTCTTGATGATTTTTTGGCATGCAGCCAAAAGTATCACTAATTAGTGCTATTTATAGATTTGGACCAGTTTATTTTGAGAAAGAAATATCACACTTTTGTTCCTCAATCAAATACCTCAAAAATATTAATAAAAAGAACAGAAAAACAGCCCAGAGTCTAGTTTTGTATGACCACTAGCGATATAAGCGTGTTCGGTATATATAGCATACCAAAAATACAATGCATTTATTCATGGTTAATGGGGTGTAAACTTGTATGCCATTTTCATTCATAAATTGGCCATTCATTTGATTTCATATCCAAGTGGTTTATTTTATATCTATAATGATTTCCTCTAAAAAAGATAATAAGTCAGGGTAATGAAACCAAAAGATGAGCAAAATAGAAGGGGATTCCCTTTATGTTTTAAAGTCAGCAATGTTTCTGCATCATGGATAATGTAAAAGTTTGTTTGAAGTGAGAACGCTCAGAGTTCAGGTCAATGAAGTGGCAAATTGCGCCTCCAGGCTAGCAGCCAGTCAAAACACCACGCATAAAGCAGATGTAAATACTACTAATGCAATGCTATAGTTAGAGCCAATGTCCTTAAAAAGTGATCGGTATTAAAAGCGAAAGAAAATTATTTTGAACCAACTTTGAACCTGGCTGTGCCGGGTACTTTCTGTAGGTATAATACCATTATAAACCACAGTTAGGTTTTGCCCTATCAGGAAAGGTCAGTAGACAGTGTGGTATTTATCTAAGCCTTCTGAATGAGCTTCTGAACTGCTGGTATTAGGAGGAGTTTCATGTGTATGAAATGAAAGAATTTAGGTCTGGACATTTTTAAAATGTCAAATTAATGATAATACTATTTGCACTGCCAAATAGAGTGAAGCTCACCTATATCTGAAGTATTGAGTATTGCTATGTATAATGTTCCAGTTAATAAAGAGGAAACTGCACTTTGTTGCACTTGCAGAAATTTAAATAATATTTTTTTGATAAAGTGTAAATTTATTAAAAGTGCATACAACCTTGGGTTGTCAAGAAATGTTCTCTAGTTACATTGGCAATTTAAAAAGTCTAAATTTAGCAATTCAGATTGATCGCTGGAAGTGACAGCAACATTATGAATTTCCTTTCTTAACCACAAAGTTAATGTTATTCATTCTAGATACAGAATGAGAAAGCAAATGTTTTGTCTTGTTCATGTCTTTTTTTGTCTGCAAAAAACTTACGTTTTTTAATTCTGACTGAGATCTCTTGAACTATTACTGATTTCTTATAAAAATATTTTTGCACATTTAATGATCACTTGCAAACATCTTCAATGCGGTTGCCAGAAAACCACCATTTTATAGGTTGAACAAACAGATACAATGTAGACGTAACAGTAGAAGTTACCATCTATTCTTAAGGAGGAAGGACCAATCTGTATGTTGGTCATCTCAAAAACCCGCCAAATCCTATGCACCTGCCATGCTGCAGTTTAGATTGGATTCAAGCCAAGTTTGTGGTTGGAAAAGTGGCCTGCTTATAAACTTCCATCTTGAGCTTAAATGAAACCAATACATGTGGAAAATGAATGAGCGCAGTAAGCATACCGTTTTTCATTTAAGATAGCGCTCATTTGCTACTACCCACCCAAGTTGCACCACACCCAATTGCAATCCCAGCATCAGGGCTAGCATAACCCAGCCATGACCTTATTGGGTTCCTCCCAGGCATTGTCGTCTCTGTTGTTAGTAAACTCAATTACTTCATACATGACTAGACAAGGCATGCTGTGAAAGCGTGGAATTGCAAGCTCAAAATTAACTATAACCTTAACCTTTAACAACCTTCGAGTTCTAAAAAATAATTCCCATTTTTCATCCTCCCTCCAGTATATGACCAATTGGTTTGATTTAGTAAAAATAATGAACAAAACCAGACATTTATCAAGCCATGAATGATCCGATTGATTTACAGTCTACAATTATTTGATTTCACATCTATTTTAGTTGATTCCAAAAGGTTAAAGTAAGTTAGGTACAGGATGGGCTGATAAGGTCAGAAGTTTAAGCTTACTGACAATCATATGTCCAGGTTGATAGATTTTGTGGTCATTCTTTATAGTAATAGTATCTTACTTTTAGGGCTTCATTCTATTCTAGTATTTGTAGTAGCCAGCAAACCAGAACTTGTGGTGAAAGACTAGAAGCAGGATATTTGAAAAGACTTCTTTATCTCAGAAATTGGCAAATATCCAATGGTATTTAAAGAAATCCACTGTAACGCGGATTCTGCATTCTGCGGTTTAAAGAAATGAATGGCATTAGTGTACTATTGAAATGGCACTTCATTGTAATTTATACACCGTAGCAATCATTATAGGTGAAACTTTAGACTCAAGCCATTTCTCAAGTTTAGGAGCCAAAATTTGAGCTAATTTGCAATGGAATTTTGGAAAGGTTGAAACCAGTAATGTTACCCATCTAATTGCCGGCTGCCTTTAGGTCTTCGTTCTATCTGTTTGCATTGACTAATTGATTAATGAGTCAAAGGTTAAAGGAAAATTATTTGAATAGCTAGCCAAGTTTGGATCCTGCACAGGATAGAAATAGATCAAGTAGCCACGTGGGCAAAAGGTCATCTGGAAATAGGTGGAGTAGTAATGTGGCCAAAAGGTCATCTTCTGACATGTGATGAAAGCACGGTATCAATGAAAAGTGTGGACGTGTGGATGTGATCCAATTTTGGTGGGTGTGAGCTTTATGAACAAAATGCATTTCTGACACAGATCAGATAGACTTAATGTCAATAATGATTTGTCAATTTAATTCAAATTCTAATTCAAACCTATACCTATAACTTATAAGGTCATGGCTACATTCCATACTGCAGGCTCATTTGGCCATTCCAATTGAAATCCACACTACCCCTGTGGAAGATTTTGGAAATTTCTTCCACAGGGGGAGTATGTTTTTCAAATGTAATTGGTCAGGGTTAATCATTTTGAAACCCATACTCCCCTGTATTATGGCTTTCAATACCTATATTTTCCACAACTGGATGGAGTGAGTATTTCAAATGGAAATTACCCAATTGTCTATGCTATTTGAAACTTATACTCCCTCTGTGGAAGACTTTCCTAAATCTTCCACAGGGGTAGTGTGGATTTTAAATGGAATAGCCCATTTAGGCTGATGCAAGACATAATCCTATCAGTAGCATTCCTCACTTTTCAAAGTTAATAATCTCCAATTTACTGTGACTTAAATTCTTTTTGATATTTATTGATAATATTATTACTAATTTACTTGTACATCTAGCACAGTTGTGGTTTCATGTCGCTTGTACTTTACTGCAGACAAACACACCTAAATTGTATGTGGTTTACTGGCATTGTGTTGAATATGTTGTGTAAATGAACTTTCTGCATGTGAATAGTTGATTGTATGAATGATCTTGGAAAGTCTCTTCTTCTTTTTTTCCAAAATCAGAATTTGTGTTGAAAATGGATGTAAAATTTTCATGTAAAAATGGAAGCTTGCAATAACATTAATTGTGATACAGATCAATACTTGTTGCTTAGGCCAAACAAAAAAAGGGTTCATCTCAAAGCTTGTGCACGCATTTGTAAAATCGCAAGATTTGAAAAAAAGGAAATGCGGAAATTCCTTTTATTTCAATTTTTTTTATAGTTTTTTCTAGAAAAATTCGGCGAAAATCAGACTTTTTTTCTTAAAATACCGTAAAAAATACAAAGTCGGGAATAAAAAAATATTTTAAAAAATCGCATTTCGCATTTGTTTTCAAATCATTCGTGAGCTTTGAGACAAACCTTTTTTTTTGTTTGGCCTTATCATCAGGCATTGTACTCATCAAATTTGTAATAATCATATATTTATAATATATTCAGACATGTAACTCATATTCATGCATTCGAGTTTCTGAATCATACTGCAAATTCAGTGTAAAACAATCCAATTTTTACACTGTAAATGCTTGTTGCTATATCTAGAATGTTTTGTGAATTTTCCAGTTTCATAATGTACTGACAGGGTATATTCCTTTCAATTTTTGTTTTTGCTTGGATGAAAAGGTTACATTTTTTGCAATAAATAATATCAAATTTTTTTTTTAAATTTTGATATTATTTATTTAGAATTTGGAGCTTCATAGATCTCAAGTTCAAATTAAATTTTGTCTTTTTTGAAAAAAAAAAATGCCAAAAATGATATACAACAGGGCAATTCTACTCAAGTCAGTGCATAATGACCAACTTTTGTCTCACCAATTTCACTAGTTTATTAGATATTGTATAGTCATCATGGTAATTTTAGGTGTTTTTGTATCTCTCTCTCTCTCTCCTTTATACCCGCATATCTCACTCACTTTTGATACTGCTCACTAACTTTACCCCGCTGGGTTGGTGGTGCTAATTTATATAATCCTGGGTGCTGATGATGATCTGATGATGCTGACCATTTCTGCTTATCCTTGATGCTGTCGCTGATGATGTCGCCTCCCCATTAATGCTATGGTGGTTTACTGCTCATGCTTTAAACATAACCATGCATATTCTATAGAGACTATGTGGGGTCCTATTAGACCAGAATTAACAAATGGTAAGTTTGCGTTCCAAAGTTTTTTATTTTATTCTTCCAATGGTGCCTTTTTTTTTCTTTTTTATGTATAAAAAAATTATAAAATGCAGTTCAGGTCAGATTAGATGATAAGGGAAATAAAGATCTATGTCCATGCATCAAAATGCTAAAAAAGAAATTCAGGTCTGAAAGACAGTGTTAGATATTTAGTTAGTTTTTCCTTGGTTAACATAGCTTATACCATTATGTTTTAATTCATTTTATTGCAAGATAACTCATCCTTTTGCATTAAGCTAATAAAGTCATGTTTGAAAATTAACCTCATTTACTAATTCCACAGTAACTTCATCTTCATATGAAGTAGTTGCGTTATTAAATTGGCAGGTTTTGTAGTTATTTTTTGTTACAGTTTTTTAATTTGTTTTTTACCTTTTTAATAAGTAGCTGAAATGTAAAACAAGAACTTCAATTATATTCAATATTTTTCCATTTATTGATTGAACTTCTTGCATATAAAACTTTTGATATAATGCAATATAATAAATTGGCACTAAGCCAAAAAAATGGTACATAGGGTGGGAAATAGAGAAGAAAAATTTTATAACTTCCCCTTCATGATATTATTTTACACTAAAGTATGCCAGTGCCATCTCACTGGTTGGATTTCCTGTCTTCAGTAGATAGCACAACTAAAGTAGGGAATAGTTCATTCTTGATTACCCACTGTGACACTAACTTGGCCCAGGGCCCACTCCCACTATTACCGGTATGCCAGTCAATTGGCGGACTCAGTGCCAGCCAGTCACACGTGATGGTATGTATTCTGTCTGACTACCGGTTATACTACTCTTGGCCTTTGTAAGAAGCATCTGAAGCATTGAAGACTAATACCATACTTAGCTATACTTGTAGCCTACATTATACTTTAGGCAGATTTTATGATGATTAATGCCATCATGACAAGACAGTTCCAGATTATTTATAGTTATAACCTTTGCGTGAAACTGGGGCACATTTATTTGTTTATTTATATATGTAAATTTGTTTCTTTAGTTATTTTCAATCCTGGTTTCAATCTTGTCTCCTGAACACTCCAAAATATGTGGGCAACTATTTAATTGCTTAGCAAAAGTTTGTTCACCTCCAGTTCACATCAATAAGTTCTGCGGTTTGGTCACTCAAGCACACTTGGCGCAAATTTTTCCAATGTTTGTAAACACAAAAAAGGCGGGAAATTTGCCCTCAAAACACACACATATCCACGCATGGTGGCAAGGTGAAAAACCCTGGCCAGACACCTACTCCATGGGTAATCATTAATAGTTTTGTTTTCATTTATTATTACTAATAATACCACATGCCATTGGCGTAAGACAGGTTCTTTGTTTGAGCTTAATGTGATAGAAGTACTACTTTATAGTCAGGTTCATTGGTGAGGGTTATTCCCAGCTCGCTGTAGGCTAGACTACCAATGTTTATATGGTTACCCACACATCCTTTAAGGGGACATGGTTCTTAGAAGACATTAACTTTCGGTTTCCAAAAATGTGGCCAGGCAACAGGTGGAAGTACTTCCAATTCACCAGCATGTTTTTCTATTTATTTTGATTAATTTAATTTAATTTTAGTTTTAATTGTATTTATTTATTCATTTTTTAAATCTTACTTCTATAGTATTATCAAAAAGTAGGTTGCACTCCTAATGGTTTTAAATAATGATGAAATATCATGCATGAAGATTGAAAGGTTTGCATTCCATGGAAGCAGCTAAATTGCTACCGTTTTGTAACTTCACAATAAAATCAATAGAAATAAAATTCTTGAAAAGATTAGGCATATTAACCAATTTAATTTAACATACCCAGGTGTTTAATTTTTTGATTTGTCATTATGATCTTGCAATTTTCATAGCATGCGCTATTGCCCACACATCATTTATCATATGTAATGTAGGTTTTGATCAAAAAAGGTATGTTAAGTGACTATCCAATATATTTCTTTGTATTGCTGGACAATAACTAGGTACATAGTGACTCTGCTTGAGGAAGTACTTTAATCACGTATTGTCAATAATTAAGACATTCATGTGGTTAGATGTCTTTTGGCTAAGTTTGTGCAGAACAAAAGTGTGGGTGATGCAATGAGAATGGCATATGCCTGATCTCTGGTTATTCTTGGGGGCATTGACCTGTGCAAAATGAACTAAATGCATTTTACCAATCATTTTTCAATCATAAGTAAATGAAGTAAAGTAAACTTTATTAATGGAAGTAATACTTAAAAAAGGGAAAACTTTAATGACTAAAAAAGAAGTAGAAAACATGATAATTGTAGAGAACTGTTGATGTAAACTGTTCAATTTATACTTGAAATACATGTACGAATATTACATTTTTTTCAAACTGCTTCTCTTTCAACATAAACTTTTAGCACAAAAACAAAACAAATCAACCAAAACAAAAGTGTTAGATCATGTCCAAATTTGTGTAGGCCAAGAGGTGGGCCTAAACATTTCCCGCTAAATCACAGTGATTATGTTGTTCAATATAATACAATTCAATATTCAATGATATCTATAATGTCAGGTGACCAATTTATTGATAAAGTGATAGACAATCAATATAGTCGGTCAAAAGAACTACATAGTTACATTTTAGACATTTGTTATTTTGCAATTTGTATATACAAAACAAATTGGTACTATTAACTGAAATAATAGTTAATACAAATCAGAATGAGTATATTTATGGAAATGAGTTTTGAAAAAATTTTAGAACTTAAATAAAAGGATAATGCATGCTCCTATTCTATCCATGCATAGGCTTAAACAAAGCTGGATTGTAATATTTTGACATAAGATATTCATCATTTTAATAACATTTCAACAAGAAAAGCGAAGGCAAAAAAAAGTGTAAACTTAAACAAAAGAAAAACCTTAAAAGATTTCCTTTCAGAGCAAAGCATACATTTCCAATGGAGAACTAATTCCGGTTGGATCAAGTTAAGCTCTCAATGGCGTCTGTTTGAAAATACCACAGATTCCATCTCAAATAGACACAGGAAAAAACTTGGATCTCAAAATTTGTTGTGTGTTCTGTTTTACAATGTATGTAGCACTGACAAGTTTAAGCCAAGTATTAAAATAATTTATCAAAATGTAACTCAATTTAAACTATAACCCAGCGATGCCGGTTTTTAGACATTTTGAAATTGTTTGATTTCAATCAATTGTGTTCATCGCTTCCTGTTCAAAGGTACATGAAAAGAAACATTTTTAGGATATTTTTCAAATATTTCAGGACTTTCCGATTCACTGACCGGCATATGTAAATGTGCTATTCCAGTCGAAATCCATACACCCCCTATGAAAGACATGACCTTAAAATCTTCCACACAGGGAGTGTGAATTTCAAAGGAGCTTACCTGAATGGGTGACTCCATTTGAAATTCACACTCCCTGTGGGGAAATTAAGGTCATGTCTTCCACGGGGGGTGTATGGATTTCAACTGGAATAGCCCAATCGGATTGTTGTTAAAAATAGTAGTAAATATTAGCTTTGGATAATCAATAGTCTTTAATCAATAGAGTCTGGCTGATAAAAAGTACTAGTAACCCAGGGCTAGTAACCTCATCTCAGGGTTAGGGGAAAAATGATATACCTGTCTGACTGAGATCCATACAGTCATCGAAAAGGTTGCTCATTAAAAGCTTTTACGTGATATAACAATTTTAGAAGATGTAGGCGCTGTTACTAACTAAATAGCAGGTGAGAATTTCATATAAAATAGTGATAGATGTAAAAGACTTTAAAAAGTTAAAGCACCAGGGTACAATACAGCTTCTAATGTTTAGTGTTTGCATTATTTTGCAAGGAGAGGTAAAACTACATTGCATATTGGTATTAGTTTCAGTATAATACACCTGTGGGGAAAGTTGCCAGCTAGGCTTTCATCTTGATACCTTGAAATGTGCTATACAATATGTGACAGGTGAAACGCAGAGAAAGAAGTAGGTAAATAGGGTATTTACGGGATGATTGGTGGAGCAGGCTAGACGATGGATATTATTCTTACATGTAATATGACTCTATTGTAAATGTAGAAATATATTTTGTTATAATAGCTGTTGAGTCGTGTTTCAAATACTGATGTAGGGGGAACATTTTTCAAGCTGTGCATTGAAACATTTTTGATTTCCTCACTGTTCTTGTATGATCTACAGTAGATAGCTAGAGCTAGTAGTAGTGCATGTGTTTTGTTTGATTTGGGAAGATTACTGTTGCAGCAAATATTCGGGGAACATTTGTGATCGTAATTTGAAAACAAGTGCGATTCTATTTTGTTGTTGAGCGAGAGTGGACATTTCATGTTTTTATTTAGCAAGTCGCAATGTGTTGTTCTTATCAGGTGCAACAGGAAAGTGCCTGGATGATTGCGGTACGGGCTACTACCTCAAAGATGACTACAATTGCATGTCATGTGCTGCACAATGTTTGAGCTGTAACGACAGCCCCGACCAATGTACGGCATGTAAACCGCCATATTTTCTACAGGTAAGGATCGAGACATATTCAGAGATAATGATAAGTATAATGTGGTCTACATGTAGGCAAACGCCATTTTTGATATTTTAACTTTCCCCACTCGGGTGTCGACTGCAGACGATAAGTTTCAATTTTTTTTTTAAGTTTAAAAAATTTCAGAATTGTAAATTTTCATGATCATATTTGGAATCAGCATGTAAAATGCATTAAAATGAGTACAAACAATCCTAGTATTTGTTCAGTGGTTCTTAAGATAGCTCTTGATATTTTGAGAAAATATCTCAAAACTTGGAATTTTTATGTTGAAGCCTATGGCTAGCACACAGAGTATGAAGGTTCAGTTCTAAACTTTAATAGGAAAGTATGTTTGGTTTGGTACTTGTCCATGTACATCTTCCTGTCCAGCTTTTGATTCTTTGTTGCTAATGTTAGCCAGCTTTTGATTCTTTGTTCTATTTTCTTGATAAAACTAATCAGTGCCACTTCCTTTTTGTTTGATGAAATATGTATTTGGTTAAAAGTGAAATAAGGACATCCAGGTTTGTATGGGAAACCAAACCACTTCCTGGAATGAGAAATCCATGGGATATCAATTTGCTTTCAGTGTGTTGTTAACCTAGATTCTCTTAAAACAACTTTTAATACAAAACCATATTTACAATTAGACCTTATACATAATTGCATATGTATGTAATCATTGTGGGTTTGTGGTGAAAGTGATTTTTTTTCTTTGTTTACTTGTTAAAAGAGTTTAAAGGGACAATCACACATATGTGTCATGTTTAAATTGCTCTTTCAGAATATTTACCATTGTAGTAGCGAACCCTGCAATGAATATTAAATAAAGTTAGCCACTGCATTATGTCAAAAGAGACAAATTTGAATTTGTGCAATTTCTGAATATTAATGAGCTTATTTGCATATTGCATATTCTTTTTATTTACAAACCTTTGTGTGGATGCCACCTTAATTACGAATAGCATAATTCTAGTTTATACCCATGGATAAGTAATTCTGTGCCCGGGGGTCACTCCCATTGTGGCCTGTACACCATCCGCGATAATCAACTTTTGAAAAGCACCCTAAACAAGGATTTAACCCTTGGCTAAAAACAATACCCTAAACAGGGATTTTATTCCTTGCATCAAATTTCATACCCTAATTTCCGCGTATTTAGCAATTGCAATTTTGCTACCCTTTTTCCCAATATTTCATGTTTTTGACACCCTAAACGCGTTACGCGCGTATCGTGATTACCCACGAAAAAGTACCCTTTTACGCGTTTTCATTATCGCGGATGGTGTACAGGCCACAATGGGAGTGACCCCGGGTTCTGTGCAAATTCAATAGGGATGCCATCTGAAAGACTGGCATAAACTTTCAGTTTTCTCCATGATTTTAGTGATATTTCTGATTGTAACCTTGGGTATTTTCTCAAATTATCAACGATTTCAGAAAAAAGTGTCAAGATTTTTTTTGGTCTTTGATGGATCTCTGAAAGTCTCTTTAATTGTAATATTGCTCACACTATTATTATCATTTGTCTTTGTTATTGTAGGGTAACCAATGTATAGACCAATGTGCCCCTCTTGAGTACGGCAATACCCTCACACGCCGATGTGAACCATGCGATCTGAGCCAGTGTGCCCGCTGTGCCGATGGAGAGTCTAATAACAACTGTACCCAATGTGCCGCAGGGACCTATCTTAAGGTAGGTTGACTTCCTTGAATCACCCCCAAGTGAATGTTTGCTTTATGATAACACATAGCTCAAATGAGAACATAATTGGTAGAGTTCTCACAGAAAATGTCCTTTTTTTTTAAAAGGAAATATGTAAGTACGATGGCACGTCGCACCCACAGTGAGTTCAGCTCATTACCCATTCGGTCATGTTTCATAATTGTTTGTAAAAGAAACATGAGTCAAGGTTACCTTTTGAAGGTAAAAATAAGTAACAAGCTTGCAACTTGACTTTGTTTAAAAGGGCAAACGCAAAATCAGAATCAACTCAAATTTTGGGAATAAGCTTTTTTTGTGGATATCTACTGATAATGTCATAAAAAGAGGATGCTAGGATCACGAAATACTACTTTAAAATTAATGTAAAAATATATACATTATGCACAGGTAATCTCACGTACAAGTAGTATAAATTCTTGCAATTGTTTAATATTTTGTTCTTAAAACTGCCTCTCTGTAAGTTTGTTTTTCTCTATAAAGTTAAGAAATGATATTTCTTGAATGAACAAATCAATGTATATCTGACTAAATTTTAAACAGTGTGTATAAATAAGAAATAAATTCAAATAGGTCAAGATTTATTTTTAGATATGTGAACTTTTCTTAACCTATTTACTGCTGTGAAATAATTTGACTAACCCAGTTACAGATTAACAGCGGGGTACTATCATAATTAAGTTTGCTACTGCCCTGTATCTGATATGTTATTTTTCTTTACCAGGATATGATTTGCCTCATATTGAAACTTAATCCAAATAGGTGACCATGATGTCAAGTTATATACATAGTTAAACAAATGATTGGACACAAATATTATTATGATATTTTGACCATGATGATTTATTTTACAGTTTCAATTTCCGTAATGTCAATTATGTCATTGGTTAATTGGGACTGAATATCATCAGCTTTGTTTTTATTAAAAACAGAAACTTTATATATGCTTACATGCTTTCCCTGATCTATCCCTAAATAATTACCACTGAGAATTCAATTGTAGCAATATTCTAACAATATTCATGTTTCCTAAACAGCACAATTAAGATAAGAACAGCGGTCATTAACTCCTGTTCCCACGCTCTTGTGATGTAACGATTATGGTACAAACAGTTAGTGTGAATAGTGTCAGAGGGTACCTTGCCCAGTAACCACCCTGCTGAGTGCCGGCTATGCAGAAGTTATTACGTAGATTTGTTTTCAAATCAATGTTACACCACACCTATCAATGGAATGTCAGTATATAGCACAGACTATAGTCTTGTACCTTGGCACTAAGCACACCATTGTTTTGTTTGGATATGAACTCACTCATGCAGATAAATTAATAGTTTGCTGACGTAATTGTGTTCCCATGTTGCCTTCTGTGGCAGCGTGGAATGCACTTGAGTTCCAAACTACCATGTGATCGATAACACATGCGTATGTTCACGAGCTGATTTATTTTATAAATTTAGATGTTATCACCAGATGCTGCACTCCAAACAATTGATTTATTTTTGGTGGACGTCTGGTTTACAAATTTAAATATATTCCATTGTCAACTTAAAGAAAATCTAAAAGGAGGCAATTGTTCTGTGTTACACAGCCAGTCTTATGTTGCATAGTTGTGCACACAGTTTTCTGAGAAAAGAAACCTTTCTTTCTTTTCCCATTGGCCTTGAGTATAGGGACAAAATATAGTTTAAAGTATAGTATAGCCATAATTATTGATTTGTGACAGTTGAAATGATTGATATTTTAATTATAAGAACCAGGTAAAAATGTGTTCATGTACTTTACTTTAGTCTTTGTGTGTATGAAATGATTGATAGGGATATTATAACGCTACTTGATAAAGTACTAGTATGTGCCATTAGCCTTAGGTAGCTGCAATATTACAGCCTGGTCATGGTACTTAAAACCAAAACAAAACAAACAAACAAGCAGATCTTCGCTATATAAACATTACTTTGATCAATTTTTTTTCTTTGAAATTTTCACATGTAAAAACATGTTTTGATTTTTTGTAAATACCTGATAGGATTATGCATATGTGTAGCTTCCAATGGTCTTTTTTGACTTGGTCATGGGATGTATTAGTTCTTGGAATAAAAGTAATAAATTTCAATCAAAAAAATCAAATTTAAATTTAAAAAAATCAAATTTTTTTATTTAAAAACAAAACAAAAAAAACATCAACCCTGGTTTTTATCACATTGTATCATACTACCAGAAGATTCTAAAATTGGAAGAAAAAAATCTTTATGTAAAAATGAGAATTATTAACAAAAGATAAAAAAACATGTTCTTTAAACAGGGAGCAACATGTGTAGCTGTTTGTGGGCCTGACATGTACCGTCAGAATGAGACTTGTGTTCCTGAATGCGACGCTGGTCTATACGGCAATCCAGTAACATTCCTCTGCCAAGCATGCCCTTCATCTTGCTATGGTTGTGCCTTTGATGCGATATCAAGACTGCAGTGCACAAGCTGTGTGGCTCCAAAGGTAAGAAATCATCATCAAGACTTTTGTTTTAAAAATAAAGGTTTACTTTGCACTATTTGATTTGAGACTTGGCGCAAGTGTTCTGCTATCTTCAGTAGACAGCACGAAAGCTCATAGCACCATTTAATGTTAAACTTGGCAAAAGTGTTCTATCTTCAGTAGATAGCAACAAAGCTCATAGCACCATTTAATGTTAAACTTGGCGAAAGTGTTCTGCTATCTTCAGTAGACAGCAAGAAAGCTCACAGCACCATTTAATGTTAAACTTGGCGAAAGTGTTCTGCTATCTTCAGTAGACAGCAAGAAAGCTCATAGCATAATGTTAAACTTGGCGAAAGTGTTTTGCTATCTTCAGTAGACAGCAAGAAAGCTCATAACACCATTTAATGTTTGCTTGTAAACTTTGTTTGACAGATCTTCAGTAATGGTCAATGTCTGGATAGCTGCCCACCTGAAACATATTCTGCCTTAGTGGAATCCGCAAATCTGCCATCAAATTCTGAACTGAGACTGGTTGGAGGCAATAATCAACTGGAAGGAAGACTAGAGGTATGAGAATGAATTATGTGTGATGCGATCAAGCAAAATCAGTTGGAACTCGGAAATATTAAAGTTTCAGTTTCATATAGGATAGTAAAAAGCATTTGTAAAACTGCATTTTGTAGAAAACCCCATTGAAATTGAACAACCAGTTCCAAAGATATAACCAATTAAAGAGTTTCCAAAACAACAGGAAACAAAAGGAAATATAGCCTTTGTTTGGCTAAAAATCTCAAAATCAATATTCCCGAGTTCCGACTGACTTTGCTTGATCGTATCACATATATATAGCAAACCTTGTTATGAAGTCAAGGTGTATAACATGTAATTCTTTAGCAGCTTACAATGAAGCTAGCTTTAACAACAAATCCGTGTGTGGGTGTCAAGATGACATTTAAGTCTGAAAATACTCCCTGTTCATATGCTTCTGAGAATCCATTGAAAATGAGATTTGTATAAAAATTTGCTACATATATTGGTTATCATCATTGTTTTGGTTCAACCTGTTTAAAAAAATGACGCTATAACATATTTAAACTTTCACCATTGGTGAGATATGCAGCTTGTAAGCTATTTGGTAATGTTGTATTGACTTAGTTCTATTCGTCTTGCTATTTTATAGGTTTTCCATGCCAACCAATGGGGCACAATTTGCAATGATTTCTGGGATATGGATGCAGCTCATGTCGCTTGTCAGGAACTCAACCTCGGTAAGTTTTGTTTTCAATTTGAATCATTTCATTTAACTGTTTTGTAATTTCTTTTATACCCAAAGCATTGGTAGGTTTTGGTTACTAGTTACAAAGTGTTCCAACTTATCGATATTTTTGTCCACAAATAGTTAATGGTTGATTATATTTATTTCATGAAATCAAAAGGTTTTTTCCTTTCTTTCTTGTGATTTCAATCGTCTTAGTAAAATTCCCTGAAGTGGCATTGTTTAAGATTTATTTTTAGCATAATTTAGTAAAACTGTAAAATGTAAACAGCATTTTTTCGAAGAAGGATATCATAGCTAGAGTGCCAAATTCAGAGAAAGACAAGTTAATAAATTATCTTTGTTACCTGAATGACACCTTTGATGGACACTGCAATTGACTTTTAATAATACAATGCTATATATAACCATGTTATATTCCCATGGTGTTTACTTCTTATTGGCTTATGTGTGCTACGTGAGATCCAGATCGCTTCAAGCATGCTCAGTGTGCAAAATTAACTTTGCTTTTGCACACACAGTCAAGAAAGTATAAATGCAGTAATAAGTTTATAAAGTATTTCTACAAGTCCTGATGAAATCAGAGACATCTCACAAAATGATGGACACTATAATTGACTTTTAATAATACAATGCTATATATAACCATGTTATATTCCCATGGTGTTTACTTCTTATTGGCTTATGTGTGCTACGTGAGATCTCGATCGCTTTTGCAGAAAAGCGAATGGTAAGCATGCTCAGTGTGCAAAAATAACTTTGCTTTTGCACACATGATCAAGAAAGTATAAATGCATTAATAAGTTAAAGTATTTCTACGAGTCCTGATGAAATCAGAGACACATCAGACAAAAGCTTGACATAATATGTGACATGATCAAGGGGAATGAGTCACATGTCGGCCCTGGTCGAAAATGAGTTTTACACATGTTTCTTAAGAGGACATTTAGAGCTTTCAGAAACTGAAAACCCCATGTTGATATGACTTTTCTTTGCAAAGTTACGCCAATTTATCAATCGCTGAAAACAATATAAAACAAAAGAATTTTAACACTTTCTTTGCCAATATCTCAAAATCAATATTAGCGACATCCGACTCATTTCCCTTGATCGTATCACATATAACATAATGACCACTCACATGACCACTCACACAGGGACTGGCTCCACTGGTATTGTGATAACCGATGGTGTACTTGTAGAAATACTATAACTTATTATGATATCCTGTCAAGAAACCTATCTACTTATTTGTATAAATAATTTTTAAAATGATTTAGCCTGTAATACTATTAGACATCAAGAGCCTTTACTGTGGAATTCAATAAGTCCAATTATCCAAAGTTCATGTACTCTCCTAAGTTTTAAAAATATGTATAAAAGTGAGTTGTTCTCCTGTTATGAAAAACTTAAATCTGTAAAAACTTATACTGAAATTTATTATTATGTTAAAATAGTACTTGGTTAAGGCCATTGCCATCATTGTCTGTCTCTCATGTCTTGTCCGGTCTTTGTCTCACATTTCATTAATCGTATTTGATCATGATTTGTCCTAAGTTTTAACTTTTGTAGGGTGGCCAAACCAAAATTTTATGAGCTTGATCTGTTTGGCCTCCCATCACATGACTTTGTTTTCATGTATTTATATTCTTGCTTTTGTGGTAAATAAATAAATAAATATAAATTCAGCTTTAGGAATTTATGAGATATCAAATCTAATTCAACATCTTAGTTCTTCAGATTTTATCTTCTGTTTACAACAAATTTATACATTTTCAGAGGTATCAAAGTTGTTTTTACGATGGAATGAAGATTTATATCAAATTCGAGGTTGTTGTTTTTTTATGCCAAGAGAAAAAAAGCCCTTCATATTGGCTTATAGAGAAAATAATTAAATGGGTTCACATAATTTTATCATCCCCAAATCAAGCAAATGTCTCCTGAATTGTGTTTAAATGAATAAAGAATGTTAAAAGGAATACTATTCTGGAACTATCTTCAGAAGATAGCAACTGAGACTTGTGTATGAGTGATGAATCATCCCAGGATTCATCATATTATTAATAGAGAGCTTGCGAAATGACGTTACGTTAACTTTAACTTTAACTTCTAGAGGATTATAGAGGATTATGTATTCAAACCCATCTTGGTTTTGAATACATAATCCTCTATAATCCTCTAGAAGTTAAAGTTAAAGTTAACGTAACGTCATTTCGCAAGCTCTCTATTGTCTATTTCCCCACTTCATGACTCTGAAAAATGAAAATGTGCTATAGATGTAATGTTTTTGTTTTTAAAGTATTTTAATGTTCTGTTGAATTTACATATAGTTGTATTATCCTAAAAATAGTTGCAATTATTTTGAAATGATTTTGCAGTATTTTTTGACTTCTGGTTTCAAATCGTAAGATTTGCATTTTGAATACCCAACATAAGCCAGGTGTTATTTCTACCAGCATTTCCATTTTCTATTATTCAACACTTCCGTAAATTTCACCTAGTATAATTTCCACATCTTGTAAATCTAAGTGGTTGATTAATAATGTTCCGATGCAGAGTGATGAATGTCGTCCATTTCAATTTCTAAAAATCCTGCAGATTGCACGTAGCTGTAGTATTTTAAGTTAATATGTTAATGAGCACATGAATGTTTCCCACTCTAAATGAGCTAGATAGAACCAGTGGGGGCCAGACAGCATACTACGCTTTAATATTGGCATCGTGCCAAGTATGCGTAAATGTAGTGCTTCATTATAACATTGAGCAAACTGAAGACATACACCAGACAGAACTGGCCTTGGGGCATGGGTATCAAAACATTGTATTATTCAATACCTACTATCAAGATTTTATATAGTCTCAAGTACAGAGGTTCCGTTCTGCTGGCCGCTCTAATATTTAGTTCCGATGTTTAGTGGTATTATAAGAAAGGTGGTGTTTTGGTTATGATTTCTCGACCGAAACGTCATTAATTATCATTTCTTATGAAAATGAGATTATGATCAATAGTGATGATATATCTGTTTTCTTTATCTTCTTGAAGGTCATGAGAAATAAAGTATTCCTTCTAAAATATGACTCCACCAACCTGGAAAAATTGATCTTTTGGTGTTTAGCCCTATGAGAACTACATGCCTATTGGTCAAAAAGTAGTTTTCATTATCAATTGGACCAATCAGGAACATTGTTAGAATAATTTCACCATGCCAAAAAATGGGGGTGAATTATTTTTAAAACTCCATTCTGATAGGTGATTAAAATGAAGATGTAAATGTAATTGACCAATCAGAGGCAATGTTAGATCGGCAGGTAGTTGTCAGGGGGTTAAATCCCCCTTTATTAGTTGAATAGGCTTGAGTATGTCAGAACTGCAGCACAGCTTCGTTGTTTTGTAGCTTCAGCATGTAAACATTAACTAATTGATATTTCATAATTCTAATTGCACAATTATAAATAAATTATATCTGAATTCAATTCAATTATCTCAATTATCAATCAAATTACATTTGATCAATTTACCATTGAAGCATAAATGTTTTTTATGGGTAGTTAATTAAAACTATAGTCTGTCAGGGCCGTAGCAAGGTTGAAAAATGTGGGGCGGCCATCACAAATGTGGGGCGGCCAAATTATAAATATATGCTCAAATTGAAATAAAGATATAAAGAAAAACATAACAAATTTCTCAAAAAGTGGGGCGGCCATGGCATCCCCGGCCGCCCCGCTTGCTACGGCCCTGTAGTCTGTACTATTTTCCCTTGTGGTAAATTTCATCACATAAATACTATAAGCACATTGAGAGAAGATAGATAAAGGGTGATATAACTCATTAACAGCTTGTCAACATCATAAATATGCCTCAAGTTTCATCATCCTATCATAGCTTGCATCTCATTTGTCTGCCTGTCATTGTCTGACATTTTCAAAAGTTAATAAAAACACAAGCCACAAGGTATGATATGTCTGTAGATATATATTATGCGGCTGGGGTTGAAGTGTCTGTTTTTATTCCAAAAGCTACCGATTTAATTGATCATTGCAGCTTTTCTCTTTTCAAGCTATTAAAAGGTTTTAGTTTTTAAGCCTCATTTGAACAGGAAATACTGACTCTGATTAAAGTATTATGGGTTAAATCATCAGACTGCGATACTAATTCACCGCAATCTTCTTAAGATTTGATTATTTTTGTTACAGTTCCCTAAATACATAATGTAGTCTATTTACTTGCTCTGTTAATTGCTTGATGAAGTTGTCTAGCTGCAGTGTCTCGCCCACCGAGGGAGTGACATATTTAGGTTAGTTGAATCGGTATGTGCAGGTTTAAAGAGGAAAAAAGATGGAGAGAAGCAAGAAGATGGTGTAGAGAGAGAGAGGAGGGGAGAGAGAAGGGTAGGCATGAATTAAAAGAAGATAGATGAAGAGGAGATAGGGGACAGCCATGGATGGGGGAGAGGAGTGACAAGACACAGGCAAATAAGAAATGCTATCTACTGAAGATAGTAAAATTTAATTAAATAGATTATATCCTGTATTATTCTAATTAACGAAGTATTCATTACTATTATGCAGCAAACCACTACTTCCTAATTTTACAAACACTGATATAATATTCAAGTTTGTAAGTGGAATTATCGATAAATATGCAGTGTGGGTGATGAAGAGAATTAGATTATTAGTGAACACCTTCAACTGATGATGTCAAGACTATAGTGTATCAATAATTGCTTGCTTCATTAAAATTGTGTGCTTCATCATAATTGCCATTAGAGGATTTTTATTAAGTAAATTCAATCCATTATGTGTCTTACATGATTGAAGTTGGTTTTATTTATAATCCTGAATGAAGAAGAGGCATAAAGGATTTGGATTTCCAAAAGTACCTATTTTATTTGTTTTGTAATTTCAGTGTAATAATTAATAGCAGACTTAGAATCAAAGTTTACTTTTATACTGGGTTTATCCTGCGTTTTTCTGAAAGGTTATATAGATCTAAGGGAACAGGATGGTAACTTTTTAAGATATTAGTATCTATTCTACACTAACTACCAATATACAGAGCTAGCTTTTTTTTTTTAACTGAAGATTTAGCGAGTGTTTGTGTCTGTGACATCATATAAGTGATGACGTAGAGCGTTGTAAAACCACTTTAAACCTATTAGTTGGGCTATTAGTATCCCACTGTGTAGGGAAGATTGGACGTCTCAAAAGACATACACAAGACCAAGATGACCAGCATTTGCCTTATCAAAATACCGCACATTACTGAATGTGTTGTACATATCGTCGTCTGCATCTCAAAAGGCTGCCCTTTGTGATTTTTTTTATTATCATCGAAAATTGTGATGAGATACACTGTAAAATTAACTTTTTATATTGATTTTAAGGTATTATCACAATATTACTATCTCATAACCATTCATAAAAGAAAAGAAAAGTATGATGAAATATAAAATAACAATAACAATATGAAATATGTGACCATCCAGCACAACTGAGCCCTGAAGTCGCCAATCATCATTTTTGAGATATTCAACCAAAATATTCTGCTTGAAATTAGCTTTAAAATGATATAGTACTTGACATTTAAGTAGTGAAAAATCAATAAAACAGTCAAAAATCCTTTGTTTCCTGTTGTTTATTGTTAAGTTCAATGGAGCATATCTCAATAGTGGCACTGGCGACATCCGGGCTCAGTTGTGGTGGATGGTCACATATACAACATTGATAGTAAAGGTCACACAAGGCAGCCTTTTGAGATGCGACAGTGTGTGGTGCAGACGACATTATGTTACCCATCACATTGAGTGAGTTCATGATGGATGAGACATTTTGAATACATTGTGTAATGTTGACATAAGCACAGATGATATTTAGATGTCATGATGATATAGCCATCATGATTCGATTTTTGATTATGATGACCAACAAATGTTTTGAAACATCCAAATGTAAACCCAAGGTTGCTGAAACTTCATATGATATGATATATTAAAATCATAATTTCTGCATCGTCATTCTAGGACAGCCTATCCAAATATCTCACATGTGAATTTTCTTCATTTAGTATGGTGTGAAATTGTATTGAGTTTTTCATTTGGTCTTGACAAATGAACTCAAAATAGCAGAACATAAATGTATTATTGCCTGAATGATTCAGCAGTAATGCTTTTTCATGGTAGATTAGAACTTTGGTAAACATATAATTTTTGATACATCACAATCACATCAGTCACGTACGTTGCTACATGTGTGCCATACGATATAATTTGTTTCATTGTCCAACTCGATTAAAGACAATATTTTTATAAGAAACCTACGGCATGAAGTATGGTGGACAATTTAGTATGTGAAAACTTTTGCAGATTTCAATCTCACACATTCTATGATATAAGACGAAAATAACAGCCAAGTACAAATCGATAGCGCATTTATCCAAGGTCGATTCTGCTACTGTTACCTTGAGTTCTTACAAATAATAATATTAATGCTAAAATAAGCATCACATAATGTAAAGCCTCACGTATACCACGTCTGTGGAAAATGTATGGAAGTATTTACAGACATATTGGAATTTGTTAGGTATTAGTGGAGCCTAACTACATAACGATCAATATGTTTATTAGAAACATGAGGGATGGACTAACATACAGACAAACATATAGACAAACATGCAGATTAATGGTCACACAGTCATGCTGCAAAACAATATGATTTCATATGTAATTTTATTTTGATGCCAAATACAGCTACAAAAGCATTTTGCATGTGCAGCCCTCTTAAAATCCACATAGATGTATTTTTGGAGTTAAAGCACAAAGTTTTAGGCTTGTGGTTGAAGACTAGCTGTTGAAAATAATGGACCTCAAAAGAAACAATTTTGAAGAAACAACCAAAAAAAGTAAGAATTCATGTGTAAAAAATCAAAAGCATTCCAGCCTCAAAGCGCCAACCAATCCACTTTTACCGACATGATTGGGATTGATGTTATTGTTATTGTTTCAAGATTCACATTTTCTTTTGAATATACCTCAAAAGTGTGTCTTCACAATGGCCTGGTTTGATATGTGGTACTCTGACAATAATTGAAAAAGCGTGCTCATGAATTGTAACCATATATGATGAGTAAACCGACATTACAATAAATAGTCACATTATCGCATATCCTCGAGACAGCACTTCAAAATAGTGTTGACTCATGCATTTATAACTTGCGTGAAAAAAATAACATGCGGTGAATGTTTCATGTGACCAGAAATTCACCCCTTGATGATATGCCAAACATTTGTCTCGTTGTCACATATGCTGACATTTCATTCTATGTTAGTGTCTATCAACTCACAGAAGCAAGTGGCATGCCGCCTTTTGTATATATACCAGACATGCGAAAAAAGGTGCGAAAAGTGCAACCCGTGTTGACTAAAAGTGCACGAAGGTGACATTTCATCTTTTTTTTTAGTGTACCTGCATGTCTGGTGCATGATGTTTAATTATTACTGACGTTGGGAAGTCGGGCGTATAGGTATAAAATATTATTTTATAATAGGGGGGTCCTTGGGTATAACATTTTGAAAAGAAGGGGTCATTTGGTATAAAATTTTGAAAAAGGGTCATAGAACATTTCGAAAATATTGAGCAAAATACTATTTTGTTCCAAATTTGCCAAATTTATATACAATTTGCTGAAATTAGAGAATTTGAAAGTTTCCTCATTATTTAAGGTTAGAAATCAAGTTGCATTAGAAAACGCTTATTTCTTTCATGGAACACCTTATAGTTTAGACCAACTTGGTTTCCTTACAGCTTCACCGTTATCATGGTATATGTTGTACATCAACCTTAACATTTTATTAGTAACAAAATTACGCATATCCGCCTGAAGCATGTTGTCTGGAACATTAATGTATACATAGAATTATAATGAGATATACTACACGAGTCTGCATTATTCAATATTGCGGAAATGTACACTCCCGGCCAGGATAGGCTGCAAACGTCACTTGATGGGTAACATAAATTGTTAATGTTCGGCAGTCTAGGACTACCTGCAGACGGTGAATATGCATACAAGGCATATTCTATTGCTGAGAGGGAGAAAGCTAAAAATATATTAAAAGTGTGTTGGCCTCTGTAGAAATGTGTTCGCAAAGACACATTCGAATGTGACATATAAAACCACACACGTTTGACATTCAAGTGTGTTTTGAATGTGTGAACAAGGCTTAAAAAATAATGGAAAAAAATTGTTCAAGTAAATTTGGTTTATCTAATGCTGCTGGAAAACAGTAGTGTTAGTCTTAAACAGTGAAAAATAGGTGGATGTTTCATCTTGGATTAAACAATAGTTCTCAAATTTCTGAAATTAGAAAGTAAAATCAAAAGTACTACACAATTACAATGAGTGAAGTTCTAGAACCAGCAGAAATATCCTAAACACACCCACGTGTGGTAATTACAAGAAAAACATCTGCATTCAGTAAAGATAAATTACTATATCATTGTTATTGTTATATTTCGTTACTCGTGTAGTATACCTAATTATAATTCTATTCTGTGATAAAATATTAGCATTTAATTCATTATTGCTAATAGAAATATTCTATATATAGTAAAAAATATTAATTATTCAAAATTTTTAGTAAAAAGTATTAAAAATTTAGATATACTAGAATAGCAGGCTTTGGATAATTAAAGTTTATGGTTAGGTTCACACACTTTTATCTAATAATATTATTATTAACCCCCTGAGCACTACCTGCCGATCTAACATTGCCTCTGATTGGCCAATAACATGATATCTTCACTTTAATCGCCAATCAGAATTTAGTTTTGCAAATAATTCACCCCAATTTTTTTTCGTAGTGAAATTATTCTATAAACAATGTTGCTGATTGGGCCAATTGATAATGAAAACTTCTTTTTGGCCAATCGGCAGGTAGTTCTCATGGGGTTAATAAGCATATTCACTATTCAAACCACAGAATGGATAGGGTTGCATCATCTTTTCCCTCACTCATAGCCATCCATTCCATATATGGAAACACGACCCATTTGTGGTTTGCGGAGGAGTGCGTGGCCTGGCCAAGCCAGCAGGTGAAGCATATCATCATAACATAGCCCGGGATGGACCGGTCTATTGCCTGAAAAGGTTGCACCCACTTTGTTTTAAAGGCAAAGAATATTAATTTCAAAAGAAAAAGCTCCATATACAACGTCTATGCCATATAAAAAATAATAGTTACGGTAAAACTTTGCAGGTTTTTAATTTCAGTCACCAATTTCAGTCTGCGCCATATTTCATTCTGGGGGCTGAGGTGGAGGATAAAGTGTGAAATTATAACGGTTATTATTCCACTAGAATAATACTTGAGATAGCTCTATGGTATTAGTTCTCCAAAATGTGGTATTCTTAATCGATCTTAATTCCAGATCATTTCCCAGATTCTTTGTTTTAATAATGCCCAAATAGATAATAATAATAGGTAATAATATGACTTATTAGTAACATAGTTATTGTGATTTTTTTTAAATGAAAATTTTAAGAGGGAAATAAAAAGTGGCAACCCTGTATGAAAGAATATCGGGGATATTATTACACTGGCTGGATAGTATGCAAATTGTCTGGTCCCTGTTTCTCATCAAACCACAAGTATGAAGCAAGGCTGGATCATTTTCTCTCAAAAATTGACCTCAATTGCAGCTGAGAGGAATATTCCTCTCAGAATTGCAGGGTGTTGACTAACTGGTTTGGATATGAATGGTATTTATACCAGGAAGATCTTTTGTGAGCTTTTGTTCTGGGTCCTAAAGAAGATTTACTCTCTTGTCTCAGTATAGTGGTTTCCCATCAATTGGTTTGGGATATGAATGGTATTTTACCAGGAAAATCTTTTGTTTTGGCTCCTAAAGAAGATTTACTCTTCTCAGTATAGTGGTTCCCCATCAATTGGTTTGGGATATGAATGGTATTTTACCAGGAAGACCTTTTGTTTTGGGCCCTGAAGAAGATTTACTCTCTCAGTATTAGTTGTGCCCCATCAATTGGATGAGATGAAAGCTAGATGAAGTTATTGTTTGCTATTTATCAGTTTCAGTGTTTGATTAAGTTGTATTTTCATAATGCACTTGGAAAAGGAAGTGAGACTTAAAATTAGCTGGGGACCACTTTACTTATAAATATACATACTCCAACAAAGAGGTTTATTTTGTTGAGACATACCAATTAGCTCTCACATGCATTCATGTATAGACCAATAGTGATGATGTAAACATTAATGGTAGGTAAAAGAGAAGAGGGATGACAGATAGAGGAACCGACAACCGGGTAGACGTCGATCAGACCACTTTCTAGGGTCTGTGATCAGACACAATATAGTTCCCAAGAGAATAATAATTTAACAGATTTTTTTTTCAATTAAATGAATCACTTGACCTTTCTGTGAAATTAATACTTTAATATCAAAATCCAATTTCTGGGCGTAACATCTTGTTGCACGTGCATGCAGGAACTGAGTTTGACCAATTTAAATGCATGATGCAATTCAGCCAGTATAATGATGCAACTACTAATGGAAACATTAAAACATTCATTGACTAGCCTATTTTCAGGAAATTATCTAGGGCGAGGGAAAGTTTCATTTATGATCATGTGTGTAGTGCTGGTTTTGAAAGAGAAGGGTTTTTTTTGCAGGAACTGATTTAATTAGAACAAAATGGGGCTCATAATGAATATCAGGAGTAAAATAATGTGGGTCTTATTCTTAAAGAACTGAAACAACTGATGCAGAATGAAATGTGGTATTGACTTAGTGACTGACTTGGAGTATAAAAGGTCTAATGAGGGACTAGCTGAATTGTTGTGAACTACAGGCTTAGAGATGTGATTTCTGAACCAAAAAGCTGTGGCCTTTTCAAATCAAAATCAGAGAAATTTGTAGCTTGAGACTTGACAAAATATAGATAACCATCTCGGGGACTTTAATAGCTATAGATGCCACACACCCAATCTGACTGCTGCACATTGATAGCTACTTTCAGGGAGAAATGCAATAGCGAATGAAAACACATTTTGTCTGCCTTTAGTGCTTTTATTATGGTTAAGATGTGGACTTTGAGAGTTGTACTCATAATTGAGAACTCCTACTGCCCACTGACCAGTTAGATGGACAAACATCTCTGTAGTATTCAAGGAAACAAATCTTGTCTGAGTCTCATCACTGCTAATTTAAGAGTTTCATTCAATGTTGATGGAAATTTAAAACCTTGACTTGACCAAGTATGTTATACATGTATGTATATCCAGGTTAATTAAAGTTGGACAAATAGAGAATGAAGCAAACATGTTGTTCAGTGATACAGCTTAAGTATAGTCTTTTAGTTTAATTAAATCCTGGGAATTAAACGAACCTAATTCATTGGACATAGTGTAATAAATGCACCTTCATATTAGTTACGGGAGGAAATGACGCAAATGATGGTATTACGGTATTCCGCTGTCGTAATTGTCATGTTTACATTCAGATGTTAAAAAACATAAACATTCCTTTCTATGTTACATGATTTTTAATATCATAATGCAGAATTAGTCTACAGCTGCAATTTGAGTGATTGTCCTTTCTCATCATTCCCAAAGTCAGGACATTAAACTCTTAATCACAATGCTGACAGCCTAGCTGACATATGTTTTGGAATATATTTTCAGTCATTTAACATTGTTTTGTTCGTTACGACATTAGGTTTTTTAAAATATTGAGAATCAATAATATTAATATATAGCAAAGTGCATTACACCCAGAATTACACCTAATATGCAAAAGCTAAAGAAATTAGTTTTAAGTACAAAATTGTTTGTAACCCATCTTTTGGTCATTGATGATGAAATCCTGTGGCTGATGCAATATCAGGAGTATTAATGCTCTGCATGCTAGCCATAGGCTTCAACATAAAAAGTTCCAAGTTTTGAGATATTTTCTCAAAATATCAAGAGCTATCTTAAGAACCACTAAACCAATACTTGGCTTGTTTGTACTCGTTTTAATGCATTTTTCATGCTGATTCCAAATATGGTCATGAAAAGTTACAATTCTGAAATTTTTTAATTTTTAATTTTTTAATTTGAAACTTGTCGTCTGCAGTCGACACAAGCATGGACAGAGTTAATCTGACTGTGAGGCACTGCTCCAAGTGTCATGTATAACAAGTAGGATACCTATGAATAGAAATACAACATGAATCACACAAAGTTTACATACTGGGTGTCTCATAAAACTAGTTGGGTTGACAAAATGTGGTGGGTTGATAACATCCATTTGTAATGGATATGTGTTTTATTCTTGTGTCCGTGGTTCTAACATTAAGTGTCCTTATAACTTGTTCAGTTCAATTTGTCCTTATCAACCTGCTGTTTGGAACACATTGTAATGTTCCTAAGTATGACTACAGTATGCCCAACTATTACTGAATACCATGTGAATCTGTTTTATGTGTGTAATTCTGAACAAATGTTGTCAGTTGTCTAATTTAACATTTCTATTCTGGTCCAAATTGCCAGTGTCTAGTGGCGTAGCTATTAAAGTAGCAACATTAGTATAATATTCATGTACTTAAAGGTGAACCTCATTGAAAATAAAGTTATATATCAATGGAAAGCTTATGATGTCAGGATATTAAAAATTATTTTTTCCGATTTTTTTGATGGCCAATAAAGCTGAAAAATTAAAAAATGATTGAATTTTTGGTCTTTTTTAAGGCGCCCAAAAAGCACCCAAATCAATCGTCTATGACCTTGGGAATGCTCGTGACGTAAGCTCAGGGTTCGCAGTCACGTGATCTTACTCGGAAACGTGTAAACAAGACTTGCTTCCTGTACTTTGCAAGCTGACCGGCAAGTCTGATTTTCACAATAAAGCTTGAAATTAGAGGAATCTTCAAGTTGCTGGTTCCTTCTATATATATTAGAAATAATAGAATTATTGTCAACACATAAATTTTCCGTAAATTTTTGACAAAATTAGTCATAACTGGCTGGGTATAACTGGGTAATTGAGTTTGAATTTCGCGCTAGGATCAATCCCATGCGCAAATGCTTGCTGCTACCGATGTCATGGACTGAATAAACATGATCGAATAACAAATTAAATACTTGTTTGTGACATTCCTATATTCTTGATTCATTGTAAAATGTCTGATTAAAAAAATATCGTCTTGCAGTAATCCAAAATTAATAAAAACCGCCGATTTCATCAAATCCAGCCCATATAAAGGTTTTCATATTTAGCTTATTGCGGGAATACATTTTTTCTACACAAACGCGATTAAAAGAAACAGATACTCGGGCAGATACTTTATTATAAAATAAATACAATTTAGGCTTAGTAGACCGTTATTTGATGGAATTCTGAAATCTGAATCAAATTAAAATATTGTCACTTGTGTCATGATTCTTTAATGATAGTACAATCAGTGTACGGTACTGAAAAAGTGAAACATATATGTTTTATGGATTACCGAACACGATGCGTAAATTGCTGCTGAAGTGCAGGGACGGATATGCACAAACACAGCGACTCGCTTCGGGCTTCGTCCTCTGTGTTTCATGGGGTGTTTCAGCAAATTTGATCAATCGTTCCCTTATATTTGGAACATTTACAGGAATAAATTTTGCTGATGAAGTAGCAATAAGTTGGAAATATCAGAATGTGAATATCAAATTGGTCATTTTGTCTGCAAGTACAGTACAGTCGCGGATACTGAACACTCGGCGTAGTGAGACTCGGTGAGTCAGTCACTGAGCTCATCCCGTATGTATCTACATACGAGTTCGCCTATCATACATGACCGGTTGTAAAGCTAAGAAATAATTAAAAAATCCTGTACATGTACCTTATTCTATTCCTTCATTTTCTCATTGTGATAAGTTCATCTCAACTTGGTGTGACGATCTGAACTGGTAGCACCAGCAGTTATTTTTTTGTAATATGTTTTCATTCCGGTTCTTCGGCGAATCTTCGCTCTTCGTGCTTTACTGTAATATTCCCTATGCATATCGTGGATGGCTTGGCCTATCCCAAATCACCCCGGCCAGCACTTTTCCCATTTTTAAATCCACACACTTTATTCAGGAACTTCATTCTTAATTTGATCATGATATTTCCTTCATATTATTCTTATTTTATTGAAGATATTTTCATGTAAAGTAAGTTGACAATGACTGAATTAGTGCATTGGCCCGATGCATGCCACAGTAATACCCGGACATTGTGTTTACCATCACACCCGGCAGTAACTGTGCGCCCCTGGGCTGACGTCATCAACGCAAGCGCCCCATTTGAACGATTTCGTTTTGTGAGTTAGGGGGTGCCAAAATCCAATCTTTGCATGGAGATTATGTCTAGCCTGGTACGCTATGCAAATAAAAAATATTCTTTTCTGCTTCCTGACATCATAAGCTTTCCATTGATATATAACTTTATTTTCAATGAGGTTCACCTTTAAAAGTTTTGTAATAGTCAAACGGTGTATATGTTTTTACTATGTGCATAATTCTGTTGCAGATAAATCTATGGTATTTGAAAGAAGAAAATAAATGCAAATCATTAACCTGTATTGTTTTTTATTGTCCATCACAGGATATGCCAGTGCCATTTTGAGTCTGTCAGAAGACATCAATATCGTAGCAGGGGAAGGGTTAATCTGGCTTGACAATGTTATCTGTCTTGGTCAAGAGAAATCTCTGAGTGACTGTTACCATCAAGAATGGGGACAACAAGACCATTGTAATCATCAGAAGGATGTAGCTATTAGGTGTACAGGTAGGTGATCAATGTATTGATTATCCCATCGGTCAGTAAGGCCTAAAAAATTGTTTGATTGGCGTAACCCGACCGCCTTCTTAAAATTAGGCCCTTGACCCAACTTTTAATTGTTGCAACAACAACAAAAGTTCCAAGGGCTTTATCAAACGCAATTTAAAAAAAAAAATTCCAACTGAGCTACCCTAATTTTTTTTATGTTACGCCAATCAAACAATTTTTTTTTAGGCCTAAGGATGAACGTTTGGGTCCATGGAAAATCCAAAGACGTCAGACAGACCCATACAAAAAACATGAGCAGATGGAAAACCTTTGAATAGCATGCTGGTCTGTCATTTCGTTAAAAGAATGAAGAAAAATAGAGGGAGAAAGGGATCAAGGCCACTCCCAACATTCAAGTAACAATTTTTTTGCTCCTAGCCCTTGGGTTAAGATATAAGAAATTGGAAATTCTTACCCCATGCCCCAATCGTCAAAGGCTGTATAATAATTCATTTCTCTAAAAATACAGGTATCATTTTCCAACTAGTATAGACCGCATTTGTGGAACAATTTATGTCTTATGCAAAAACAAATTCTTCAAAAATCATATTGATTACAGATATTTGTAGGTAACGTAATAAAAGCAAACCATTCACAACAGGAGAATAGAAAAATATGTACAATATATTTTCATTCAAATAGGGCCTTATATCTCAGACTAAAATATACTAAAAAATTCATTTAGTATATAAATTTACAATGGGAAATTGGCGTCTTCTGTTCTTACAATATACAATCAAGGACAAAACAGCATTATTTAAAGAGTAGGTTACTTCAAGTCAACTTCAAGGTCGTCAGCATCAAGTCAAGGACATCAAGGAACATTCAACTTCAACATTTACAATTATAGAAAGAAAAGGTTATCGAGATAAATGTTGATTACATTATGTAGTGCGCATGTGATGATTAATGCCGATCCCAGAGTACCCCAGGACAATGAACCTGGGTACGTGCTGGTATAATAAGTATGTCTGACGAAGGCGCCTAAAAAATGAAAAACATTGTGTGCCGTAGCAGGCCGGAAAAAATTGGATTGGTCGGTTGGCTTTTTTTTAAACGAGTAAGTGTTAATTTGTACTATCAGATATTTTTGTGAAGAAAATGACCAAAGTTAAAGTAATTATAACATGAGAATTGAATTTACAACAACAAATACAAAAATTTTATAGAAATGCTCTTTTGTTCGTGTTTGAAAATTATAGTCTGGTCTAGGAAATTGTTTTTTGTTTTTGTTTTTCCCCTGAAATTTTTGTTCTTTTAAGGGCAAACAGTCCGTTTTTTCCCCACTTAAGTGCCCATACAAGCAGTCAATCATGGAGAAACGTAGACAATGAGAGAAATAAGATGTTCTTCTCCTTCATCTGTCTGGTAATTGACTTTACCATACATCTCCTTTTTGATTGACAATGTGTTGTGTGATGACTCAAGATGGATGATAAGATATAATTAATTAAACCTTATTTTCACAGTGTTTCTGTTTTATGAAATTTTGGAATGAATCAACATAGAAACGCTGTGCAAAAAACATGCAAATATCCCTGCAAATGTTTTTTGCAGACTTACAATAGGCTTACATATAAATGGACATGGTCAGGCTCTAGAAAATAAATTGATGCATACAGGGTCTATGCCAGGATAAATTGGCAAAATGGCATAGGACACAAAAATAACCTGGGAACCATGTGGCAGTACATGGGGGAGGGGCAGAATCCTGGCCCAGAGTTTGGGGGGGGCAGAATCCTGGCCCAGAATTCACTGTTGGCTTTTCAACATTCTGCAACACACAGTATGCTTTAAACAGGCATTTTGTCTTTAGGACCTCTTCAATTATTTTAATATTAAAATTTTCACTCTTTCTCAAATATAAGGAGGGCAACTATTCACCCACACTATTTTCAATCATTGAAACTACAGGTTTCTGAGATCCTCTCAATCAAGAAACAATTCAATGTCAACGTTACTATTAAAGGTTCATGAACTTTGTCCTTGCATCATTATGTTTCAGCTCATCATAATGTACTTTTTCTCAAAAAAACGTGGGATTGAGTATAATTGTGGTTTTTCGATGTTGCCACTAACTAAATAGTATAAAAGTATGTATTTCACGATTCTTTCCTGCTTAATTAGGAAAAAAAGGAAGTCAATTGTCCACTTAACAGATGACCTGGTGTTGAACTTGCTGCTTTAAGGCGCCAATCCCAGAGTGGTGAACACACTTGATTGAATAATATGCACTTGATTAAGCAAGAAATATGCACGTTTTTTGTCACTTCTTGAATAAAAATTCAGTCTATTTCAGTTGTATTGTGTTTTGTGAAATTTTTCTCTGCATCAGCATTTCTTTACAATTTAATAACTTTAATTGCAATGTCAGAGCCAGGCCCGCACGCAGGATTTTTTTTGGGGGGGTGCTGATTTTGAAAAAGTGGACTTTTTTCCAAGGGGGGGGGGCAATTTTGTGAAAAGTGGACTTTTCCCCCAAATTTGGACCTTTTGACCAAAAACCGTAAAAACCTGATTTTTTTGCTCGTTACTCTCTCAAAATTCTTCAATTTTGGGACTTTTTGTATACTTTTACAAATTTGGGGAGGTGCGGTCGCACCCCCCGCACCCCCCCTGCGTACGGGCCTGGTCAGAGCTATACTTCTCAAAGAGATAATACCCAAAGAGTACCGACTCAAAAATGCCTGGTGTCTAACGCTGTTTTGGTTTGTCTCTCATGGAGGGCAAATAGTGTACCTCATGTGATTTTTGGCAATAGCTCAAAATCAAATGATTTTTTGCGTCTTTATTTAATTGTTTGTGCACACAGCGCCCAGTGCGCATTTTTGGCACAACTTGTTACACGCGGAAAGCAACACCCTTTGAATTGAAGTTTGCTGGGTATATAGTGAAATTAGGTATACTATTCTGCTCTCCATGAGCAACATACACAAATAGTGGAGTCTATACTCTTTGCTTTTACCTGAACATTATAGGCCTAAAAATTTAACAAATCTAGCCTGCTTTTAAAATATCAAGCATGTAACAAATAGATAAATGTTTAAAACATTTTACTGTAGTGTGGGAAAATTCTGGGGTGTAAAATCTTAGACTATTCATCCACAGCTGTGAACTTTTCAACTTGGAAGTTGTAATTTTATTTTTTTTTTTTTTTTTTATTCTGCATGAAGAGTTAGTACTTTCAGCTTCTAATGTTATTTGCACATTTTAACATGTTTTATTTTTATCATTCACTTTTTTGTACAATTGAATAATAAAGTTAAAAAGAAAACAACTGGACACTGGAAAGTATGTAACATTAAGAAAGCAAGTACAAAAACATCAACCCTTTTACCATAACATCAGCAATTCTTATTAGTTATGGATGATGATTCCATAATAAAGGGTTTAGTTAAACATTTATATATGATGTCCTTGACTTGTTCTTGGCTAGACATCAAAGTGCATTGACTGGAATCAAAGAAAATAAACTGAAGCATCTTGTATATCAACAAAGCAATGACCCAATCATGCGAATCATTATTACATATCCTACAGGCCAAGTCCATCTATGTATAGCCCTACTATAGGGCCTTTAGACTGTGGTGATCCAAAACCATGCTATCATAAACACTGGCTATATCCAGAGAACTGCTAAACACAGTGACCGCTCCCACTCCCCCTACTTTTTTTTCGGGTGGAGCAGTCACTGGATTTTAGCGGTTCTCGGGTATAGTGTGTTTAAAAGGCCCTATAGTAGGGCTAACTATGTACACTACAATACAGTGTTTATACTGAAAATACTGACATCGGGGTATTGACCATAATATTTTTTTTTTTTTTTCTGAATAATTATCAAAAATTATGCTTTGTGATGATATAAAGGTCATTGGACTTTGTGTAGAATAATAATTAATATAAACACCACAGTAAATGAATGATTTGATTGGTTGGCTATACTGATAGGTGAATGAACTAGTATTATTGTATAGTTCTGTTTTTAATCAGATTTTACAATTCCAGCTGATGTTGCTTTCTAAGAATAAAATTTGTATAAGCTTCCTGTTTACCTCCCAAGATTCTCCAAATTTCATTTATGTAATCAAATTTAATACAGTTATTGGTTTACTATATTATTCTATAGCACCAGCATTTCCTCTCTATTATCTTTATTTCAAAGAGCTGCAACCCTCAAATTACAGACATACTGGTGAAAGCAGTGAGTGTAAATAAAGAAGAGCAGAAAATCTGATAAAGGTTCATAATAGCGACCATATTAACCCAACATGAATACAAATATACCACTTTGCTGACTCACATGAATGTAACGGATGTGGTTCATATTAAAACAAGCTGAGAATGTTTGATCATTTACATTTTGTCTGAACATAGTCCCTAGGGTCTTTGGTCTGGACCACACCAACAAAATTGGAATTTACCTACGTACATGCTTACCAATACTGCCATCATTTGAGCATATAGACTCCAATTTGAGCGTATGTTATATGCACATTTACTGGTTATGTTAGTCTGGCGCCCTCTTGCGACCAGTTTTCATCTTAGTAGCTTTTCGTTGGTATCAAGATTGTATTGTTTAGAAAAATTAATTCACCCATCAGCAAACATTAGGTAGTGTAGACAAGGCGAATATACTTGGGTTAAGTGATATTTACCCCCTTACACCCACATCCCCACCCCACCCCTATATAGTGTATACACCCCCCACCCACCCACACACCCACAAGCAGGAGGGCCTTCTGAAAAGTTTCAACTACAAACCATTCATGTGGGTGCATGGCCATTTAGTTAGACATACTGTTCATATTCAAAGTTAATTTTTTATATCAATTCCCAAATTCATATTTAATTCATGCATGTATTGTAGTATTACATTTATAACAGTTCTCTGGCATGGGCCTCGTAATACAAGGGGGAGCTTGACTCTATCCACACCTTTTTTGTATTGCACTCGTATAGAAGTTGCAAGGGCCTGATCAGGGCTCGAAAAAGTGGGGAATTGGGGAAGCTCATTCCCAGGAAATGTTGGTGTTCGGAGGGAAATTCTGGTATTTGGAAGGAAATTGTGTCCTTTTTGTATATGAAAACATGCTATAAATTGTGGGTAATTTAGCTTGCGTCCCGGGAAATTAACAAAATTTTCGAGCCCTGGGCCTGATATAGAATAAAGCAGCACATTCTTAGAACATAACCTATTTTAAAATAATTCAAGACTAGCCATGTTTCAAAAACAAAACATGATGACATAAAAATTGCAGCAACAATAATAGAAAAAGTTGCTTAACTAGAAAGAAACCATATGGTTCAATGATGCAGATGCAAACGCCTACGCAGTCTCTCTCACTCTCTATTCACTCGTTATATACGAAAAGTGTAGGGTTTCATCATTTTTACTAAACATGTTTGACAACTAAACAAATTGGGCTCTAGTAATAGTGTCATCAAATGTGTTGTAGTGTGTAAAAGTAGGTCAACAAATGTAAATATCATGATGTATTATATAACCTGCAGATGCTTTCTCTTAACTAAATTGCTCAAATATAAATGAAATATTTTACTAATATTTACTTTTCCTGTGAAGTAAATATAAAAATAGTCAATTCAGACATAAAAATAGCAGCTGTGGTATTAAATGCAACAGATGGTTTGATAATTGTATTTGCTTTTATATAAATTTTGAGGGGATTGAAAAAAAAAAAATTGGTATGTCATTGGAATGACGTAACTATTGGAATTTACAGTGGGATTTTCAGTTTTCAATTAAGTTTTTTGTCACAAATATGAAAAAAAAAATCATTTAAAGGCATGTGGCATATTGATGTATTTCATTAGGTTGCATATTAATTTTATATTGTTTTTTTTAGTTCGCTGTTTAGCCATATCCTAATTATCATATTATTTTGTTTCATTTCAGGCCCAGGAATTAGAGAATGTCTATCTACATGCCCAGTGGGTCAATACGCCAATTCCACGAGCCAATCATGTAATTCTTGTCATGCTTACTGTGAAGAATGCGCCAGCAACCCTAACTATACCTGTACCAAATGTGCCGAAGGAACTCACCTCAAGGGTTCCGAGTGCGTAAGTGATTGTGGGCAAGGGCACTACCGTGATGAGGAGGCCAAAGAATGCATAGAGTGTAGCGAAAGGTGCGCATCCTGCGACGGACATGCCAATAGATGCACCAGCTGTTCACCGGAATATTTCCTACAAGGTACGAGTCAAAACTTAACCTTCTTGTACAGTTGAATGGAATTTTTTAATAATTTTCATTTTTTCATAATAGAATATCACTATGAATAGGATTGGATCTTTTCCTAGAGAAGTCCAAATTAGAGGAATGAGCTTTCAATACTCTGGTGAGGGTCATCTTCAGAGCAGTTCTGAAAATGAGTAAAATGACACTCGTTTAAAGTATCAACCCTCTTAAATGAGCTATTGCAGCTGAAGCTGAAATCCACATACCTCCAATGGAAGACATGACCTAATCCTCAAACAGGGAGTGTGAATTTCAAATGGAGTTACCTGAATGGGTGACTCCATTTGAAATCTACACCCCCTGTGTGAGAGATTAAGATCAAGTCTTCCAAAGGAGGTGTATAAATTTCAACTGGAATAACCGAATTGACTTCTGTAGGGAAAGATTAAATCCTATGGATCCAGAGCAGCTTTAGAAAGTATCTCTATGTACATACAAGAGACTTATATATCCAAAATGACTGAATGAATCAGTTGAAATCAAGTTTGTTTGAGGTAGGTTTCGACGGTTAACTCATCTTTCTCTTGCTCTTAAAAAATATTTCCAGGTAGCGACTGTGTCACAGAGTGCGACGACTATAAGCTACTAGTGAGCGATTCAGTACGCATAACACCAGGGCCATTGTTAGGACGTGTTGAGGTGCTCCACCAAGGGCAGTATGGTACCGTCTGTGATGACCAGTGGAATCTTCGGGATGCCGAAGTGGTGTGTCAGATGCTGGGATTGGGTCATGCATTGGAAGCCATACCTGAAGGAAGGTGAGTAATGAAGTTATCTAACAATGTGAGTGATTGGTTGATTGATGAAGAAACATAACGTCATACATCTAACACCGTGTGTGATTGGTCGATTGATTTTCGTTTTCATTTTGCTTGTAAACAAAATCTGTGAGAAAACTATTTCAACAAAATCATCTCTGACATTTATGCTTGAAAACATACATTTTTCCTTGGATTTCTCAATCAAAAATGGTAAAATGAGGACAAATTGCTGCTAATGAGGCAAAGTTATTTTGTATTGAAATAGGCTGTAGAGGTCTCATCACAAGCTCCAACAAATATAACCTGAGTTCCATTTCCCCCTTAGTTTCAAAAAGCCAAAAACCAATGAAACGGGTCTTTGATAAATGTTCAAAATCTCTCAGTCAACGTGCAATCCTTTTTTGCTCTTACTCAATTTTTTACTCAAAATATGACCATGACTGGTCGATTTAAATCAAAATGCCGTCTTTTAGACCATATTTTATCGTTTTGTGCAATTGTTTCGGGGCTGGTCCCTGTCAACTTTTTTTTAATGCAATATTATTTCTAATTTATAATATAATATTATTGTTGTATTCCTTTATAAACTGCATTTATATGTTGTATTGTCCTGTTGTTTAATATGCCTGCGGATGTTTGAGCCTGGTCATGTACCTTCTCAACCCTTGTGTCTGGCCTTAAATGTATTCCTTTTCAATATATCTGTTTTTATGTGTATTATGAATAAAATTGAAATGATGAAACTAACTAACATGCACCAGAGAGGAAGAAGTGAAGGCAATATGTGACTCCTCGCCACAACTGAACCCGGATGTCGCCAGTGCCACTATTGAGATATGCTCCATCGAACTTAACAATAAACAATAGGAAAGAAAGGATTTATTGACTGTTTTATTGATTTTTCACTACTTAAATGTCAAGTACTATAGACATGATATACATCATTTTAAAGCTAATTTCAAGCAGAATATTTTGGTTGAATATCTCAAAAATGATGATTGGCGACATCCGGGCTCAGTTGTGGCGAGGAGTCACATATGTGATTGCATCATCTGTTGTGGCTACTGCTATCAATTAGTGTTAAGTTCATATTAAGGGCAACCATGAGTTTACATCCTGCATCTGTTGTGAACGAAATTTGCATATTGACAAAAGCTATTTTTGGATGTGGTTTTTTTTACACAATCTGGCTAATAGTTCTTACTTTTGTTGTTGTTGTTTTTAAAAAACATGATGAAACTCTCAAGTCATTTTACAATTTGACAAATGTTGTTTCTATTTTTTCCTCAGAGCTGGGACAGGCTATGGTGCTATCGTCTTAGATGATGTAGATTGTATTGGAAACGAGACATCTCTATTATCATGCAAAAATGCTGGTTTGGGTAACAGTGATTGCCAACATGAAGAAGACGCAGGTAATTATAAGAAACCCTACACATATATCTCTCTAGAACTAGCCCAGTTCTCAAACCGTGACGCGTCTCGAACAGCGAGCGCAGCTGCTACGAATGGTACTACAGTTGGAAAATATTTAGATCATCAAATAGGTATCAGAGTACAGCACAGAAGCCTGTGCTAATATCTCTCCTTTATTTTAATGATAAATATTTTGACCAAAAAGTCATAATGAATAGCCAATTAGCCATGAACTTACTTTGACTTTGTTCAAAGCAAATATAAGCACTTTGATCAATAACTTTTAGACAAGATTGAATAAAAAATGACCAGTTTGTCAAATTGGTCCAGTCTATGAGACAATTAATTATTTTAAATTTTAAATAGCCATTACTTTATTCAAAGCATATTTTTAAATATGCTTTGAATAAAGCATAACAGTAAGCACTTTGATAGATAACTGTTAGAAAAATTGCCACACAAATGTTCAGTTTGTCAAATTGGTCCAGTCTATGCGACATTTTTTTTAATACTCTGTTTGATTTCAGCTTTAGGTACCAATTTAGTTGCATATTTCCAAGTCAACTATAAACCAGATAAAAATCAAATGAACAGATCAACTGTTATCAATTCCACATATGAAGTAACATGTATTTTTTTTATAAATGTGTGGAGTAGTCATATTGTGCAGTTATATTATTATGAATATATGTTCCCTACTTCACACTGTAGTCAAGATCCAATGCTCTTTACCTTTTCCAAAAGCTCCAAGATGATATGAAATCTATTATAACCATCCTTATCTTTCATCCCATAGGTGTTCGTTGCTCTGGTCCCATGACATCTAACGTATGCATCAGCCGTGCAGACTGTGCGTCTGGATTCTTTGCTGCTCCGGATGGCAAGAGCTGTGGAGTGTGTTCTGGTAACTGTAAGACCTGCTCAGAAAGTGCTGATCACTGTACTAGTTGTCCAACGGGACAGTACCTGAGCGATAGCAACGTGTGTGTTGAAACATGCCAAGAAGGCTTCTATGGGGATGATGATGGCACTTGTAAAGCTTGCAGGTGAGTCCATTTAAACATTCACATCAGAATCAGTGACGGCAGGGGGGGCAAATACCCCCAGTCAGAACTCTTTCCCCTGTTGCCCCCCCAGTAAAAACCCAAAATTGCAAAAATGTCCACTTTTTGCAGCAATTTTGCGCAAAATTTGTTGATTTTGCCCCCACCCCCCAATTCACTTTGCCTCCTCAATGCCCCCGAAAAATTCCTGGCGCTGCCACTGAGCAGAATTACTCACTGTAAAGCATGAAATATTTGCAAATATGAAAATTGCATAAGTGACAAGGATTTTATTCTTTATAAGAAAATGTATCAATTTGTGCTTTATAGTACCTTTGACCAATCTTTTGGTAACAAAGTTTGAAGCATATTATTTCATCTTGATATTTGTGAAGTTCAACATCCAACATGGCTTTATTCTCAACTCCGGGTCTCAACTTGGGACGAGGCACAGTTTATTTGAAATAAGAAAATGAGGAAAGTTAACATTATGTCCATGAAGTAGTGCTAAGGCTGTGACTGCAATGACTGCCCTATTGACATTTCACAATTTCTGCATTCTATATTGTACATGCATCTAAAATATGACACCTGGCAGCTATCGTAATTGATTGACCTTTCATACACTAACTCCTTGTTGGCATTATACATAATTTGTCCGTTTCAAACTGCACATAGTTTCAATATTTCTTTGTATGTGAATCTTACAGCTCCGAATGCCATGACTGTTTGGGTACACAATTGTACTGCATCAGCTGTCCTACTGGTAAATACCTAGATAACACTACACATACATGTGTGGAAGATTGCAATGGTAAATACTTGGTGGAAGGAGCAAGGAACATCAGGCTTGCTGGTAGTGAGGAACCCTTCAAGGGACGAGTAGAGGTGAGAACTTAATGCTCTGCATGCTAGCCATGCGCTTCAACGGAAAAAGTTCAAGTTTTGAAATATTTTCTCAAAAATCAAGAGCTATCTTAAGAACTACTGAACCAATGCTAGGCTTGTTTGTACTCATTTTAATGCATTTTTCATGCTGATTCCAAATATGGTCATGAAATTTTACATTTCTGAAATTTTTGAATTAAAAAAAATTGAGACTTGTCGTCTGCATTTGACACCCGCGTGAAGAGAGTTACGACTACTTCTTGCGTATGTACAACATACACCAAAGTGAAGTTGTACTGGGTTGTAGAATTGTACAGCTAAAATAATCTGCTAGGGATCGCTATGTGCATCTAACCATGGTGGGGTGACCAGCATGTAAATATACCTCCACTCCCTCTGCGTGGCAGGTAGTACTGGGTTATGTCGTACCAGTAGCAAGAACATATACTGGACCAATATGGCAGAATACAAGGTCTTGACCTGACATGACACTTAAAACTAAAGTTTTGAGAAAAAATGAACTAGCATTTTATACATTATGTTTTTCTTTATTTACATATCAGCTCTTACACGAAGGCACATGGGGTACAGTCTGTGATGACACCTGGGACATACATGACGCAGAAGTCGTGTGTCGCCAACTCGGTATGGGAAGTGCAGTCAATGTGTTCACACAAGGTCACTTTGGTCTCGGTAGCGGCATGATCTGGATGGATGATGTTGAATGCAACGGTGATGAGAGGATGCTGATGCAGTGTCGTCAACACATACTGGGACCTGGTAATACTGATTGCACGCATCAGGAAGATGCTGGAGTGGAGTGCAGTGGACCCGATTCTTCTCTTGTGTGTGTATCTGAATGCGGAGACGGGTAAGTTGTATGACAATTAGCACAAATATTTATCTAATTATGTCGAATGCAATATAATGTGGTACTCAAAGAGCTCAACGTGGCTTACCAGTTCACTTACTACCATAGAATTTCATCTACAAGCATATATGCCTCTAAACGAGTTATTTTTTACGAAAGAGACTCTCTACAAAAACTTTACGATAGATTGGTCTTACGTCTTTGTACAGCCACCTATATCAGTAATGTAGTTGCTCAAACTCCAAATAATGTTTTTGTGGAGAGTGTCTGTCTCTCGTCTTCATCAAAAAACCCTTGTTTAGAGGCATATATATGCTTGTAGACCTGTTTTTACGGTATATAGGTTGATCATTTTCAAAATGGGGGTATAGTACATAGTAGGTTATCAGGTTGAAAGGAATGCATTGCGCATAAGATTGACCGAAGCACTAAAGAAGACCAATAAAATATGTATATGGAGTCTGTTCAACATTTAAACCATGCATGACTCAATTGGTGTTGAAAGTGACTTATGCTTTTTTCATACTTTCTGCCGTTGAGCGGCATGACTCTGAAAGCCGCTCTTGCCACTCAGCACCGCTCCAAAATCGTATTTTGTTCTGATACGTCAAGCGGCACCGCTCCGAGTTGATTTGAATTCAACTCTGAGCTGTGCTTGCCACTGGTCACCGCTAGCGTTTCTGGTGGGATTGCGTAGTGAAGTAAAATTATCTTCAAAGCGGCAAGCAGCAGGAAAGTATGAAACCAGCATTATATTGCATATATATTATAAGATGTACTCTCTACACTTCATGATCTTCTACGACAGGTTCTTCCCCAAGATTCTCACTGTGAACACTGCGATCCTTCCTGCATGGCTTGCAACGGTCTATCGACCGATTGTACGAGCTGTCGAGCACCAAACTACCTCAATGGCACCAAGTGCATACCTGATTGCGGTCATGACTACTATGGCAACACCAATACCAGGCAATGTGAACGATGCGACGAGAAATGCGATGGATGCTTTGACGGACATGCTAACAACAGGTGCAAGAATTGCGCATCAGGATTGTACTTAGAAGGTGAGATATTATGTGTATGTTAATGCTCTGCATGCTAGCCATAGGCTTCAACGTTAAAAGTGACAAGTTTTGAGACATTTTCTCAAAATATTAAGAGCTATCTCAAGAACCATTGAACCAATACCAGGCTTGTTTGTACTCATTATAATGCAATTCTCATACTGATTCCAAATATGGTCATGGCAATTTACAGTTTCATGGAAATTTACAGTTTTGAAATTTGTAAAAAAATTTGAAACTTGTTGTCTGCAGTCTAGTCAACTCCCATGTGGAAGGAGTTAAATACACGACTTGACAAGTTTAAAAAATGGGCGCTTAATTTAAAGATGTTTGCGTAGAAATCTGCCCAATTTACCATACTTGCATTGGGGTATTCTAGTTGAAATCCATGCACCCCCTGTGGAAGTCATGACCTTAATCTTCCACACAGGGAGTGTGAATTTAAAATGGGGATAACTGAATGAGAGCCCATTTGAAATCCACACCCCCTGTGTGGGATTGAGATTAAGGTCATGTCTTCCATAGGGGGTGTATGGATTCCAACTAGAATAATCCATTACAGATAACGAGGCATTTATATATACTTTTGAATTCAATTAAACTTGAAACTGTCTTAAAATCTATAAGGAAGCCATAAATGTATAACTTGGAGTGTAGAAATATCTAACAAAACCGTGGTATAGTTTGGATTGTGTGAGCAGCCATGTAGGCTCAAAATATTAAAGAAGTCAACAGATCATCCACCTCATCTAATTAAAAAACCCATTAATTTCATTTAACCGCTCACTGTTTCATCTGCCCAGGTGGTGAATGTGTAGAAAGTTGTGCTACTGGTATTGTACTGCAGAGTCTCCTTCCCGATGCACCATCAACGAAGCAAGTGCGTCTGACAGGTGGCTCCAGTCCACATGAAGGACTGGTCGAAGTGTTCCATGATGGTCAGTGGGGTACTGTGTGCATGAATGGATGGGATCTGGATGATGCTGAGGTAAGCAAAACTTATGGGCTATTTTAGCTGAAGATTTACTCCGGGGTTAGAGGTCATTGACAGTGAAAAAATTGCAAAACATTGCCCCTAAAATGCAAAATTTGTTCAAAATGTGTGCAATTTGGTGTAAACTTTTCGAAAAATAGGGTCATTGGGTATAAGCTGATGAAACAGGAGGTCGATGGCAGTAACATGAAATATACTCATAAAAGTAATGTTCTTTCCATTGTACAGGTCGTCTGTCAAGAATTGGGACTTGGTCGTGCCCTAGATATCCCTCGTTCATGGAGATATGGCCAATCTGATATCCGCACTCCAATCTGGATGAATGATGTTAACTGTATTGGATGGGAGAACTCAATAGTACAATGTAGCCAGCAAGGATGGGGAGAAGGCAACTGTGATCCAAGACATACTCAAGATGCTGGTAAGAATAATACTGAGCTTATCCAATATGGCCGCCAATTTAAGGTGCCAAATTCTGCATAGTGTACAATGCTTATTTCCATTTCATTTGTGTAAAAACTAATAAGTACATACATGTATATGTGACCCATCACATCAAAACCGACTACTTCGCGGCAGAAATGAAAATGAAAATTTAAATACCAGGATAAACTGCTGTTTTTTAGCTTTAAAATGACACTTTACTTGTTGAAATCAGATACAGTAAAAATGTTTTATGAGGCATAGCTCAAATTTCTTTTTATTTTCTCTTTCTATATTTTCTCATCTTCTTTCATTGTTATCTGCCATTGAAGCCAGCCGCGAAGTGGTCGATTTTGATGTGATGGGTCACATAAATTTTTCCGTCTTAGATATGACGTATTGTTCTTTGTTCACATTCTAATGCAATCATATATATTTTTTACAGCTGTGGTATGCGATGGCTCAGACTACAGAAGACCAAGCAAAAATGTGTGCCGTGAAGAGCAAGAAGGACCTTGCAGAAGAGACAGTTGTTACTCAAGAGTCACTTGTGTGGATCTGCCTCAGGAAAGATCTGTGTGCTTGGAATGTCCGGAAGGAATGCTGGGAGATGGCAAAAACTGCACAAGTAAGTTTGAAAAGAATTGTATCCGTGCAAGGCTATAAAGTACTCTAAACTTTTAACCAAATTATTTGGTTACAAATAGTAATGTTGTATATAGAGCATAAGTTTTGCACCACACTTAATTGATCCAAAGTATCAATTATCAACTAATAAAGAAGAACAGAAACAGATGCCACTTTCCAGGGACATACTAATGCATAGCTTATCAAGCCATGAACCAAGCATTGGTGTGCTTTCAAAATTCATAAAAAAGATGTTTTACCTATGAAGGTGATTTGAAGTTTATTGTAATGCTAATACTGATTTAGAGAGTGTAGCTTATATTAGATTGTTCTTATGACTTCAAATTTAACTATAATGTAATATTGAATATTTTCTGTTCCCTTCAGGTATTGCAACTGAACCCCCTAAATTCAAAGCCATGCCAGAGAACCGTACAGCCCGAGTAGGCTTTGCAGCCAGTTTGAGCTGTGTTGCCGACGGAGAAAATGCTCCACCAATCACTGCAGAAAACTGGCTCAAAGATGGTCAGCCAATATCCAACATTGATCTTAATAGTCAACGCCTCAGGGTACTGAGCTATGGTAACTTGCATTTTGTGAGGACCAGGAGAGAGGATACAGGAGTGTACTCTTGTGTCTTGAGGAACACCATGGGTACTGTTAGTGCAAATGCAACTCTCACTGTTCAAGGTATGAAGTTGTTGTCTTTATTGGTTTTATTTTTAATATGCAAGGAGTTAAGTTGATTTCCACTTGGATGAGTGAGATGGCATATCTAGGTTTCATATATAAGACTGCTTTGAAATATATGAAATTTGTGAAGCGTGGATCGATATTAAAAATTATGTATTATTGTTATTAGTATCATTACTATAGTGTCCTGCTTAGACATATAAGACTACATTATTGCATCTTATGGTTAAATCATAAAATGTGAAAAGTATGTTTCCCAAATTCATCTTAAAAGAAAACCTATGTTTTACATTAAACATCATTACTCTTTTTATTTCAGAACCACCTCAAATCCTTATGGTCAAACATGGTGTTGTTGCCGTGGGAGACACAGCAGAACTGGCATGCATGATTGGTGGTCTGCCCTTGTCTAATGTGTCATGGCATTCAAATGGTAAAAGTTTGAATGAAGGACGCTATACAAATTTCAAGAGCAACGGAACTCTCCTGATTGAGAATGTAACCATTGCTGATGAAGGTTCCTATACATGTGTTGCTGAGAATCCACTCGGCATTGATCATGCTACAGTATCACTCACTGTTAATGGTAAGTTGTCACCGCAATCAATATTCTTCTTCTAGATCCTTCTCTTCACCCTTTTGTCTGTCTATCTGTGTATCTCCAGGATTTATTTCTATATCATGTCTTTTTGCTTGACTTGATCTTGATCTATGCTAATCTATAATAGTTTGCTGTAAACCTTTGACAAGAGCATACTTCTGCAATGTTAACAAGGTGCCTCTGATCTTTGTTTAGTTTTCAGTCTATCAGAATAAATTTGTGTGATACAGTTCCCAAAGTTTCTACAGATGTTGATCTCTTTCTGAGATTAACAGCGTCAAATTGCTGAAAACTGCTACAAACAGGTCTTTTGTTCATTCAGCACCACATATTTGGAACAATCTGCCCACTACCATCAGGGAATCAAATACATTGTCTGGTTTCAAAAGGGTCTAAAACTTACTTATTTGCTGCTTATGAATAGTTTGTTCCACAGTGGTCATAATTTTTATGTTCTTTGTATTTAATTAATCTGGTTTCATCTTTTGCCATGTTATTTTGTCATTTTTGTCATATGCGCTGCGCTCTTTATGTATGTAGCGCTATATAAATGCCTCAAATGTATGTATGTAATGTATGTTGACATGGATAGGCCCGTGTTACGGACATTCAAACACTGCTCAGTTGACTTAATTTCCAGGATTGTATTAAAATGAACTGTTATATCAAATAAACTAACAAACAACTCTCCATTTCTCTTCACAGAACCACCAGTATTTACGGAAACCCCTCAGAACGCTACATCGGAAGAAGGTGCTGAGGTAACACTCAAGTGTCAGGCCACTGGCAAGCCTAAACCATCCATTCTGTGGAAGAAAGATGGTGATGACCTACCTCATGTAGCCAATAACAAGTAAGTTATTTCTATAAGGTCTTCAAAGTCTGAGCGGTGACTCTAACAGAACTCACCAAAAGATTGACGAAAGCCATATCAACAATGTAACTGTTGTTGCTGTATTTTATTCTCGGACAAGACGTACACTTTGAAAGCAACAAGTGTGTCCACAAGCATTCCACATGCACATTGTAAACTACCTGAAAAAAATCCTGTTTCCAAAATGAACATAATATTACACGATTCTGAATTCACACAAACAGACTTCGTTATGAAATCCCATCAAACATCAGACTATATGTTTGCTTAAAAAGTTACCTATTTCAGAGTCTTGATTTAGCAGTGTTGTTTCAAAAGAATTTGAATTCAAGATTCACTCTGTACCATGTAATCAATAAAATCCTCCTCCTGTTTAGATATATGATTTTAAAAACTTAGAATTCTTTTTGCTTTTGCTGATCATTATAAATGGAGGACTTATAGTTATTTTAAGAATTATAACTTCAAATTTATTATTCGGGATATTCTTCTTTATTACATCTTTTATAGCCAAAAATGATCTACGCTGACATATTCATCAATGTTTCATCTTTTCTGATACACTAGGTACATCCTCCATGAAACAGGATATTTGACCATCACTAACATGGAGAGAGCTGATATGGGTATCTATGCCTGCATTGCTTTCAATCCCGTTCAGCCATTGACAGCATTTACAACTGTTCTTGTTAAAGGTAAGACCTGCTTCATATGTTGTCTTTATTTTCTATCTGTGTTGAACTACATCAGTTGCCTTCTACATGTTCCTCAGGGTTGAAGGATGATTATTTCTCAAACCAATTGTTCGCTAGAGATAATCCTTATAACTTGGAAAACACAAATCCTCTAACTTATGTATGTTGAGATAGTTATGTATAGAAAAATTTAAAGCCAAAATGCTGTACGTTTGAATATCACATAATGAGTAGCATTTATTATTACAACATAATTATTCCATTGGCCGTCGGCTTCAATATAAAAAGTCCAAGTTTTGATATATTTGTTCAATAGATCAAGTGCTATCTCAAGACTGAACCAATACTAGGCTTGTTTGTACTTAATGCATTTTTCATGCTTATTCCAAATATGGCCGTGAAAATATAAAATTCTGAAATTTTGAACTTTCAAAGAAATTTGAAACTTGTCGTCTGCAGTCAACACCTGCGTGAAGAGCGTTAAAGAACACTATAACAATTTGTTTTTATTATATTCATACCACAGGTCTACCGCATGTTCTCAGTCCACCAAAGAACGAGTCTCTCTCAACCGGTGAAACCGTCATCATACCATGCAAGGTCATCGGGGCACCTGCTCCAAAGGTCACCTGGGAGAAGAATGGATTACCTCTGGAGGAAGGCGGCAGGTACAAGTTCTTGAGTGAAGGCTTACAGATCAATGGCACCAATGCTGCAGACACTGGGCTGTACACATGTGTAGCTGTGAATGAGGAAGGAGAGGTTACAAGTAGTGCACAGATTCAAGTATCAGGTAGGTAGAGGCTGTAATAACAGGTCTATTATGAGGTAGCGTAGCCAAGTCTCTTTCAGAGGGGGGCTATGTGTGGGCGATTAAGGTAATGTCTTCTATAGGGGGGCGTATGGATTACAACTGGAATAGCCCAATAATTATTACCAAAGCCAGAATAATAATATAATTTGGTTCACCTCAAGTTCGGTAGTGACGTACGTGTGTATTTCGCTTGCCGCAGTATCGAATTGTGTGCATTAAATTAGTATCGCATAGTGCACATGCACGCGTACATGGGCAGTTTGTCGGCACGCTTGCAGTGCAACTGCGAAAATGCATTGATGTCACTACCGAACTTGAGGTAAACCAAATTATAGTGAAATTTGAGCTTTGTTGTAAATAAGATTGCATGGCAGAATTTACCAGAAAGTTTCATCTTGTTTATATTTGTCTAAGATTTTAACAATTAGGAAAATATACAAGTACTATATTTCAAACACAACTTTTGAACTCATTTTTGTTGAACAAATTTTGAAAAGCAATTAGGAAAATATACTATATATAAGTTTTAATCACAAACTTTGCACCCATGTTTGTCAAACAAGCTTTGAATATACTCGGCAGTAACCTATCTATTGATCTATTTATTATTCCATTGCAGGAGAAATCATCTATGGAACACATAAAATGTAGGACTAGCAGCTGGCATCCCTATCATCATTCTCTTCATAATCATAATAGCAATAGTTGTATACCTCTTCATGCGTAAACGTAGAGAAAAGAATGACCTTGCACATAAGCGGTTTGGAGAAGATATTGTTAAGAAATCAAAAGGCAGAAGTCTAACTTTGGATCCACCCGTCATGTTCTCTGGGAACTATGTGAAGATTAGCAAAAATGGAAAAGATAAAGACACACAGGGTATTTTACAGCCTTCCGGTGATGAGTTGAATGACGATCAACTATAATGTGTGATGATAAGGTGTATTGCTGATAGTGATCCATAGGCAAAAGTGATGCATGCTGGGAATGAAAATCATGTTTGCCGACCGATCTCGACCAGCAATATACCTTATTGACTTTGTTGTAGTACAGAGTGGAAGGTGAAGACCCACTTTCACTCCTTATATTCCAAGGTACATTATACCTTGCTATATAGTGATGAAGTTGATGTCCAGGGCCCAGAGCAACAGAAAGAACCCGACATGTGTTGAGAAAGGTATGGCAGAAGAGCCAGCTGCCCATCAAAGGAGTCAATCTTAGACTTTTGATTTGAGTTGATTTTGCTCAGGTTTGACAACCCTGGATAGGCTCTTGGAAAGACTTATTTCCATTTGGGTCCATTTGAACACCGGAACAGGTTGGAACAGTCAGAGATTAACATCATTCTCTTCTCCAAACTGACTGCAAGCTAAATGTATAGGTATGGCTCTTCTGTTTTTGGTTCCAGTTAAATTCTGACTGTATTTTCCCATGTCAATATCCCAGCAAGTTTTCTGCCACTGGGAATCGAACCCGGGACCTCGCACACCAGAAGTGAGAATTCTAACCACTAAGCCATGCTATTCCTCCTTGAGGGAGGAAAAATCTTCAAGGTGGAAAATTTGCTAATTTGAAGAATAAATGGTTCTTTCTGTAGCTCTGGATCCAGATGTCCTCCTGGATAAATTGGTTGCTAATGCCTGTATTGTATTCCACGAGTGATGATTTAATTTAACCCCATGAGAACTACCTGCTGATTGGCCAAAAAGAAGTTTTCATTATCAATTGGACCAATCAGCAACATTGTTGGAATCATTTCACAATGCAATAAAATGGGGTGAATTATTTGCAAAGCTCCATTCTGATTGGTGATTAAAGTGAAGATATCATGTAATTGACCAATCAGGGACAATGTTAGATCGGCAGGTAGTGCTCAGGGGGTTAAGGTGGTAATCAATCACTGAGGATACACTATATCATAAAATGCACTGCTAAACATAAAGCAGGCAATAGAGACATTTCCAAAGATGTATAATATATTCTCTCTATGCTTGTACTTACTATCTGAACTGTGTTTCTTTGTGATCAAATTTTTGTGATTTTTTCAATTGGATTCTTATAATTCAATTATAATCATTTTGAATATTTCACAATAATTTGACGTGCTATCATATTATCACTCTTTTAACTTCTCAATTCTAAAAGATTGAACTCGTATAAAAGATATTTATTTTATTTTTTTTTTTTGTATAAATGTATCTTGTAAATAATGTACATTAATGTATTATATAACAGCTCAAAGAGCAGTGAAATTATTTAATACTAATAGCAATTCAGAAAAATGACACGGAAAAAGGAAATTTAAAGAAAAAAGTCATACATTGCTGAAAATGTGTTGACCTACCAAAAACAAATAAACCATACATCAATTTTTTTATTTATTATGAAAAGCACACAAAAAAATACTGTTTTAATTCAAGCTCATGGCATGAGAAATATTATCAAATCAACTCTTAATTTCTTGAAGGTACATACAAGAAGAAAATTCTAAGTTAAAAAAAAAAGGAGCTTAAGACAATGGAAACAAAAAAAACCTTCTAGAGGTCCAACCAACCAAGATTTTGCATTTTGGGCATTTTTTAAATTTAGGACATATGCAAGTAAAAACAGGTGTGTTTTTTTGCCAAAATCTTTCAGAAAAACAAAATGAACAACTGACACGTTTTGGAACTCAATCGGCCAGTAGAACTGTGTGGATTTTTTGTTACCACACTGTAAATATTGTAAATTTGCACAACAATGCAAACCAGACGTCTTCCTGGTTTTATGTGCAGATAATGCAAGTTCCATAAAGGGAAATCGTCCAGGTGGATTTCGATCCATTAATGATGCTTTTGAAGCATGAGAATGTTATTGGATACCGTACCATAATGATGCTTTTAAAGCATAAGAATGTTATTGGATACCGTACCATAGTAAGTGACTTAAACTGTTGTTGTGTAGACAAAATGGCTAAAAGCCAAATTCAGATTTATAGCGTAGGAATAAAAGTTTCAGACAATTTTCCTGATATCAGGAAATGGAATCTTTTTATGGGATACTGTCTTCAGTGGTGATGCCAGAATTATATGGGGGGCATTGGGGGTAGGAAAAGTGCATTTCAATGGAGGGCAACATTGTATTGTGTTATATGTTTGCTGTTATGTGATTAGCACCAAATGTGCTCGCCTAAATACCAAAGACATACTTGATATTTGTTGACATTTTTGCGACCAGAAATATAATTGCAGGGTAAAATGATCTGTGAAGCATTTGCCATACATAGGCTCAAATTTTAATCATAATGTAGTAAAGATAGTGTTGTCTTATTTGCAGTCATTTTCAGTACAGTATTTGTAATCGTCGCTTGAGAACTATGTTGATCACTACAGATGTATAGAATAAACATGGGCATTTATTTGCAAGTAAATAAGTATTTATTTATATTTTCCAACATGTATACTGTACAAAGGATGATACAATAGTACTATTTATGAATTTGTAGTCCACATACTCATTTCATATTCAATTTTGCAGACCGATTATCAGTATTTTACATTCATGTTTCTTCTGAAATCGTATTGCAATTGCAATATGCAGGTGCCAACAGTATTCTGTAAAATATATAGTACCTATGTATCAATAGGGATATTATATAGGTCCACAGGGTAAAACTGAACAGGGAATGTAATAGTACATAGCCACTACTTGTGAAGATTGTATACTTCATACTGCTACACTCAGTATTGCTTAAAATATGATGTACTGCAATCCAACATGGCCAGATTCGCAATTCGCAACAATGCAGGGTTTGAGTTAAGAAATTTTGTAGGTGAGCCACTCGCTCTTCTCTGCTCAGGAGAGCAATCAGGAAGATATTTCAAATTATACATTTACTTGTTGTGAACCAGTAGGAGAGCTATAAGTTGCTCTCCAACTTAAGTCCTGATATTGTAGCATGGTGACACATCCCATGTGCCATGTGGCAAATCCCATGTGTCAGGAAGATATTTCAAATTGTACATTTACATGTTGTGAGCCAGTAGAAGAGCTATAAGTCACTCTTCCTTAAACTCAAGTTTTGATATTGTAGCACTGTGACACATCCCATGTGTCATGATATTACCTCCTTTATTAGTCTGTACAGAATATAATGATTGACACATCTTATATATGGATCTATGTCATAATGTACAGTACCGTATTTCACATCAAGTTTGGCAGTGATGTCAAGGCTTTCACACTGTTGCAACGCATGGGTGTCAACATACCGCCCTTGTATGCACGCATTTAATGCTCTGTGGGACTAGTTTCAGGTGTGCAATTCAATACCAGCGAAATACGCACCTACATCACTACCAAACTCCCAGTGAAACAAAGTATAAATAGAGCTACTATGATGCCAAACAGGGTTTATTACAAACATTACCTCTTTATCTCAGCAATGTTACATGTATTCATATCTTAATGATCTTACATAACTCTATACTATGTGTGTAAAAGCCTCAGCTTAGATATGTACAGTGTTGAGTCAATGACGACTATAAACAACATACTACCCAATGCAACATAATATGCTATACAGTATAGACAAATTATCATCTATTTTTTCATTGTACATATCATTTAAGTTAATAAGTTGATCATCTATATCTTATGGATTTTTAACCTTGATGCAGTGATTGGTTGATAGTAATGGTAGATTTGTTATATCACAATTAACACTCTATTACATGATAGTTGACCAATCATATCAAGAAATTGCATAATCTATAAGATTTTGTTACATGTGTAAGTAACAAAATCTTATTATCATTACGCGTGTATAATGATTACACCAAATGTGCATCATGTATAGTAGCAGTTATACCAATGTTTATTTATTGGGGTTTTTTCTCAATTTAAAATATTGCAGATAAGAAAATAAAGTTCTGAAATGGTGGCAGGGTAGAATAAGTCAAGCACCCACAATGCAATGCAGGAGTCTGCAATTAACAAGTCTATATTTAGGTTATGTTAATTGCATATACATGTAGAAATCAAGTAGACACTTTGCTAATTGGGAATATAACTTTGTCAAATCAAAGTTGGATTTTCAAACTTGTATTCTATCAGTCTGAAGGCTGTGCTATAGGTCAACATCTTTGCGAGCGATTTTCATTGCGGTAGGCTGGCCTTTAGTTATCATACTTTTTTTGATACTTTGTAGTACTTTTAAGAAACAGTAATGGAAATTATACACTATCAAGTATTCAAAAGCAAATTTGCTAGTTTTTGCTACAAGCATTTTAGGATGTTACATTCCTGTTAAAAGTACTGACTTAAAAAATAGCAATCATACATAAAGCTATACTGTAGGAAACAAGCAATACTCAAGTAGACAAAAAGTATCAAACAAAAACAAGTTTTTATATAAAAAAAAATGAATAAGTGTCTTGTTGCATCATATGTATATTCTTTGAAAAAGATATGCATTTTTTTTATTCCGAGACAGAAACATAAAAATCAAAAAACAATAGAGCATACAATGCAATGTGTTTACTTCAGTACATGTGCTTAAATTAACATTATATATAAAGACAGATATATTTACGTTAATATATATTTACTATCTGCCAACAATGCATTTGTTTTCTGAAATTCTTTATGCAAATAGTGTACATATATAAGTAGCTCAAGTCAAGCTTGAATCCATTATTTCAAGTTTGCATATCATAGCGATAGAATATGATATTTTTTTCCTTTTCTTGAGGGTAGCGATTGTGTATTCATCGGTTATTTAACATTTTGGGATGATTTTATGCGATACACACAAAAGCAGTAAAACTACAACCAAAATTAATGTTATTTATAATTATGATACAACAACTTGAGACAGTAAAGAGATGACTTAAATAACTGTTCTGAAATAAAACTGTTTTGTATAGTTAATGTTTAATAATACTGAAGGCGATTTAAAAGTTAACTTCTGTGTGATGTTTATGTTAACATCATTTAGCAGCTGGTTTTTTTTATACTTTTTTTTTATAATGATAAATCATAATTTATGATGATAACTAAGTATGGTGTTGCAAGAGGTGTGTAAGTCTTCGATGGAGACTACACTATACCTCGCGTCACACCAGTGCAGCACAACCAATGCAATGTGATGACTTTGTAGTTTAGGTAAAATGCTTTATAACTTTGATGTGCTGCAGCTCCTAAAACCTGAAAGCCACAAAATGAATGAGATGGGTTTTTTTACAGAGCAAAATTAACCCACTCAATATATAGATATGTGAATAAACAATGTCATTTCTAAAAACTTGCACAACAGCAAACTTTCTCAAAAAGGTTTGTTTTATAATAACATTCACGATCACAGTCATACCACTAAACAGTTTATCCTTCTGATCCTTGTAAATAGATCTTGCTTGTAGAACACATTTTTTCTTTTTGTGGCTTTCTTTATCCAAAAATGTTAATATTAATACAACTCAATTATGTGTATTGAATTAAAAAAAATCATGTTGCAATGTTGTTCTAAAACACCACTTGTGTGGCGATAATGACCAATGAACACAAATTCCAATACAAACATCTTTTCCTGCTTAACAACATGAGAACTACCTGCCTAGTGGTCAAAAAAAAGTTTTCATTGTCAATTGGACCAATCAGCAACATTGTTACAATAATTTCACCACACAAAAAAATTGAGGTGAATTATTTACAATTCTCCAATCTGATTGGTGATTAAAATGAAGATATCATGTAATTAACCAATCGGAGGCAATGTTAGATCGACAGGTAGTGCTCAGGGGGTTAATGAAAAGGACTTACAGGTGTTTCAAGAAAAACATCTTTCATTATTATGTTTCATTTTGTAAAGTTTTATATAAGGTGTACATCGTTTTTTAGAAAACTTATCGCTTAATGTGGTGTTACTTATGAAATATTTTGAGTTTATTCTGAGAATCTGTTGTAATAATCCTTTACTAGATGATACACAAGAAATAGTAGCATGGGTGTTATGTTAGTAATCCCTCAATGAAATCTTAACAATAGAGTACCGAAGTGATGACGTCACAGAAAACTTTTTTTGCATTTTAGCGTTTTGAATACCATGTATCGGTGGAGCATGATGAAAAACATCCACAGTCCAAATTTGGTGGGAATCGGATCATGAGGGCCCGAAATATGGCTGCATGAATACCTAATTAGCCCCATTGAAACCAGTGTAAATTGGCACTGATTTCAATGGGGCAATTAGGTATTCATGCGCAATTTCGGCCCTCATGGTCCGATTCCCACCAAATTGGGACTGGATGTTTTTCATCATGTTCTTCTGAAATATGGTCATGAAAATGCTGAAATGCAAAAAAGAAAATTTTATGACGTCACACTTTGGTACTCTATAGGCTAGTTGGTGCAGGCTTTCATGAAGGATAGAGCCACGTAAGTCCCAATTTCTCGAAGATTGGCTAATGGTCAGGCTTCCTAAGCCAGCATGATAGCCCTACCAATGTGGATCCAGTTTATTGATTTATCTTCCTAGGTGATGAATAATGTGTAATTATAAGTACTGGTATAAGACTTATTGGGCTTAAGCTTGGTGGCTTAGGAAGCCTGAGCACGAGCCATGCTTCGAGAAACTGGCCCAAAGAGGGATGTTTATCTTGGAAAACTTAACAGAAAGAAGTAGATTTATTTCATTCTTCATTAATATTAGATTGGCTGAAACATTTGATGCTTGTTTGATGTCATTGTTAGTATGTCAAAATGTAAAGTAGTCACTCTAAAAAAATGTTTTGTGTACCTAGGCTTACTCAGTGTGATTGTTATGATTAGTTTTTTGTAATTATTGATGTTACCATTGTAAATACATTGTATAAATCATTGTATATATTTATTGTATTCACAGTTGAAGAGCAACAAGCAGTTGAGTTGCATTGCTATATTGTATATGGAAGCATTTAAATTATTCTAGTTGTTTGCTAAAAAAAAGTTTTTGAAAATTGAAATAACATGTTATGATTTTATTACCTGTGTTAACAGTTTAAGCAATTTAAGGACATACAAGGATTCATGCTATTTTTCATATCTCCTCGATATATTTTGTTGCTTTTTCTCGTCCTTTTGGTCGATATTTTGAAATAGTTGTAAATTTGATGAAATTTTGACAAGAATTGCATTACGAGTCAAATTTAACCGACATTCGATATATCAAACTAAAATGTATGCCAAAAAATATAAAGTGCCTTCGTCACATCAGTATTCCTGCATCAATCCTAACCATTCACCCCTCGATATATTTTTTTTCAAATATCCAAAATGTGATCCCTATACCTGTCAAAAAGTGTTTATAGATATTAATCACTCAATTCCTGAAGATTTTGTCTAATTACTGCATTTCCATTAGTAACTTTCTACATTTAATAGTGTACACATGCAGTAACTTTTATAGCTTGCATTTTATGCAAAATTAACTTCCTCAGAAGATTTCAGAAAATAGCAGCTTAATGTATTTGTACATAGGCTTAATTCAGCTCACTAACTCTTGATATATGAATCACCTAAGTTAAATTGGGCTATTCCATTTAAAATTCACACTACCCCTGTGGAAGATTTTGGAAATATCTTCTCCAGAAGGAGTACAAATTTCAAATGAAATTGCACATTAACCAACTCTATTTTAAACCCACCCTCCCTCTGTGGGAGATTTAGGTAGCATCTTTCTCAGAGGGTGTATGAAATTTAAATGGAGCTGCCTATGTTCTCATTCCATTTGAAATTCATACACCCCCTGTGGTAGATATTTCCAATATCTTCCACAGGGGTAGTGTGGATTTTAAGTGGAATAGCCCAATGTCACATTGGCAAAGGAGTGGGAGGTTTGTTCCATGTTATGGTTTTTTGAACTTATCTCTACATCTCACAGCTATTGCAAATTGCACTAACCCAGTTAAAATCATATTTGTATATTAAAATGTTGTGTATATAGCATGTATTGAATGTTATGATAAATAAATCATAAAACACATTGAATATATCAGATTTCTAGTCTTATAGTTATTTACTCGAGTAATTTGTCTACTTTTAATTTTCTGGAGCGGAAAACATGTATGTACATGTAGCGTCTGGGATGACTATCAAAAGGGTTGGAAATCCATGTTAAAGTGGGCTCTTTGTAGCAGCTACAAGAATACATCAGGAAGCAGCCCAATTCCGCACTATAAATACCAGTATTTATGATATCAATGCAACACTGTGAAACATATCCTCATTCATGGTGTCTTTTTTAAAGACAGTATACTTGTTTTCATTTATGAGCAATGCATTATGTTCCCTGCACGTACCAGTTTGAGGTTTTTCGAACAATTTTTTTTTGGGGGGGAGCATATTTGTAATGATGTCCCAACTAAAACAAGCTTCAGGCAGGTCAACAGAGCAAATTTGACATTATCGACTGCTCAGTACCAGAAGTGGGTATGTGCAATTATAGCTGTCATGTGTAGATGTGTACAATACAATGTATGTTATTGCCAAATGTTTACAAGGCAGCTATTGCATTTGCCCATTTCTGGCACGGTCGTTATGCCATATTCAGCAGAAGTCCACCTTTATAAACCGCTAAAATAGCCAGTGGTTTTTTCACTTTACTTTGTTGTTTCGGCTTTTAATAAACACAAAACCTTTCCTGACAGTTTTTGAAATTTTTTAGTATGGAGTAACAAAATTATAATTTGATGGAAAACTACCGTCCATTATGGCTAATATTGATTAGCCAGTTTGGTTTCCAGGTGACAGGTGTAACTTTCAATTTTGAATGAGTATGATAATGGAAAATCGGTCATAAAAATACTCATAACCATGATTCAGCTCAAAAAATGGTCTTATGATATGACTACCCCTATTAAATCACGGCCTTCAAGAAGCTAGCCCTACCATAGGGCCTTTTTAAACACGCTATAGGTCAATCGATGCGTCTTCCCATGAAAATAGCAGTGTAAACGCATGGTAAAGCTAAATAAAAATTCCTTTAAAAAAGGAATGGGCGCCCAATGTGAGCTTGGACGTGATATGGTGAATTCCATGGTGTGTAGAATGGTATCATAATGATTTTTCTAGGGAAGAGTAGAAGATGATCAAATGCAAGAGAAATGTGTTTGATTGGGGAAGGTGTATGACAGGACCGTTTTGGATGAAATAAATGGGAATGAAGCTTTCGTGTCAATTTGCGATTATGTGGGGTGGGGGGTTTCTGTTTTTGGGACCTCATGATTGTAGTGAGGATACTGCTTTGGATATTGAATATTGTTGAATTTCGTTATGCAGGGGTATATGATGAATAGTATAGAAGACACAAATAAGTAAGCTCCCCTGGCAAAATATGGGGGGGGGGGGTTATCCCCCACCCGGGATCTACGCCTATATTGACCAATAGAAAACGGGGGCTAAAAAATACTTTTTTCCATGACTGTATAAAGGCCACCTGTCACAGGGGAAGTTGCTCAAAGTTGGCAAAATTCTCCAAAAACGCCTGAAATTTCTTTATAATGTTATGTAAAAGTACGCAAAGCTGCCTGACATTGCCTGGCCACATTGAAAAATTTTCTGCAACTTTGTACAATCAGCGCTGACTTTACACAGTTTGTGCCCAGAGTGAAGCAATTATGAGTAATTTTAAAAACTTTTGAGCCTTTTTTCAGCAACTTCAGGCAATTTTGAAAAAAATGTTAAGCAACTTTGTGCAACTTTGAATAACTTTATGAAATTTTGAATAATTTTATGCAATTTACAATTATGTTAACTTAAGCAACTTTGGGAAACTTTATAAAATGTTGACAATTTTGGGCAATTTCCCCTGTGACATGGGGCCTTGTATACTTTGATGATAATTATTATATGGGGCCCAATTTATCTATTTTACATCCCTGTGATATTAAACACAAATGAGAAAGCTCCAATCAGGCCCGTAGCCAGGGGAGTGCGGGGTGCGACGCACCACCCCCCCCCCAATGATTTTTTTGGCAAACGTATACAAAAAGGCCCAAAATTAAATAATTTGCAAGCGTAGCGAGCCAAAAAATCCGTCAAAAAAAGGTCAAAGTTTGGGGAAGAAAGTCAACTTTTTTCACAAAATTGCCCCCCCCCCCCCCCCTTTATCAAAAGCAACCCCCCCCCCCCCCCCCACAAAAATTCCTGGTGAAATGATATGAAATCAAGGAAGTCAGGACATGTGTGTTATGTGTTGCGAGCAAAATGGGCAGTTGAAAAATACCAGCTGATTATAGGAGGGGACGTTATCGGAACAAAATGGAAGTTACGCTCTAACTCAAGTGACATTGCTTGAAAATATCTCACTCAAGCAAATTGCTTGTTTCCTGAGTCACAAATACGCGAACCATAATTCATTCGAATTCCATATCTAATAACTTCATAAAAAAAAGCACTTTATTCCCTCTTTAGAAGTTTGACTTGGCCTATAATTTAACTTTATGTTAACTTAACATAAAGTTCAATTATAGTTACTGTTAACATTTCAGTTTTCTAATTATTATAGGCCTCAAAACAGTGTGTTGGGTCTACCGTCTACCGAGAAATGTTTTTGATAGTCGAATGGACGACACTGCAAATGCAAAAATATTGTATTGTTCCCAATTTTTACTTCAAAGGTAGCGGCAGTAGGTCTACAAGTTTTTGTTTAAAAGTAACAAAATATCATCAAGCTAAATCTCTTTGCTTCGATGCTTCCCACACATATTGAAAATGGCATTTAGGCCTACGCAACAATCCCAGTTGTATTAGTCCCTGCCAAGAATCTTGTGCTACGGATGTATGGGAAATAGGGGAATACCGAAAGGACTTGTGGGATATATGAAAAGTTTCTAGATTTACCTCACCACCTTGCATTTCATCGATGAATCATCCAAAAGCCACCATGGAAACGTGCTCATATTACTATACATTCGTACGCTATACATATCTTTATAATAATAATAATAATAATAACAATAACGATTAATTATATTCATATTTGAGAGAACCATATGTTATTTTGTATATATTTATATGATGCTGCCGTGGCATATCTACAAACCTTTTTTATGGGAAACAAATGATTCAGGAACGATATAGGTGCTGGTCAGTCACCATACTGCTATTTATGGCCACTGTGTACGGTGTTTTCCTGCAAGGTAAGTCAACGATGTCCATGTTTCTGTTTTACCACAGTGGTTTTACCTTTTGAAGCCTTTATTGCGGGCTTAATGTTGTCTGATATAAATTTTTCTGTAGCCTATGTGTTTTAATTTGTACCAATTTGATAAATAAGGTATACAATTATGAACTAAAATGAAACGAAATAAAAAGAAAATAATCACATGCATATTATTATACTAAAATTCAGTTGAGGCCAAGTTATAATTAGGCATATTCTAATTTTAGCGCATATCATGCGGTCATTATAGCGCAAACTTCTTGGCCTATGACAGGCACTTGAGGCACTGAAGAAATAGACTGGGGTTAATTGTAAGGAAAACTCTGGATAACAATTGTGGCATTATCATCAATGTTTTTAGAGTAGCAATTTCTGCAAAGGTAGATACCCATTTAATACAAAAAATTTCTTAAACGTATATTCAAAATGTCGGGTTATATAAAGATCATGAATACGTTTTTAAAACGTTATTGTAAAATATTTAGGGCAAACATTTGTGCAAAATATTTTGTCAACACTTTTGTTTTGCATCACGTTTTCAAATTTGTTTTATGAATGCTATTAAAACGTTTTTATAAATCGTTGTGGGTTTGCTGGGTATATGGTGAATAAACTTGGTTTGGGTCAGGATCGATACTTTTTCTGAACCCTCTAGACCTAAATAACCACTTCTTTAAGGTATGCATGATCAATTCATCAAAAATTGTTATGATTGTCACATTTTCCTCTATCGTGAAATAATCTAGTTGATAATGACAATAATCATAGGCCTATAGTGTATATCTTACTCTCCCTCATTTTCTGCTTTTTGCAATGCCTATAAATTTCAATGAGGATTTTAATTAATTTTCAGCTTCAGTTGTCTAAAAGGTCTATTGCCTGTTGGTCTAATACCATTTCGTCTAATTCCTGTTTAGTCTATATTCAATTGGTCTATTACCAGAAAGGCTAATTGCCACTTAGTCTAATAATCATATAGTCTAATGGCCATTTAGTCTAATATTGTTTGGTCTAATAACCAGTATGTCTACTAACCATATAGTCTAATAACCATTTGGTCTAATATTTCTTAAATAACCATTTGGTCTAATAACCGTTTGGTCTAATAACCGTTTGGTCTAATACTCGCATGGTCTAATAACCAGTTAGTCTAATACCATTTCGTCTATTTATTAATAAACTAAATGCTTGTAAGACTAAATTGTTTGTAGACCAAATGGGTATTAGACCAAATGGCTATTAGACCTATTGGTTATAGACCAAATGGGTATTAGACTAAATGGTTGTTAGACTAAATGGTTTTAGACTTATTGATTATTAGACTAAATGGTTATCGGACCTAATGGTTATTAGACCAAATGGTTAAAGGACCAAATGATTAGTGGACGTAGTGGTTATAGACCTAATGGGTTTAGACGAAATGGATGTAGACGAACTGGATATTAGACAAAATGGTATTAGACCAAATGGCAAATCCCCGTCTAAAATTCAATACTAGATGGCATAGGATCTGTTGCTGCATACATGCACCAAACAACAACAACAATAAAACAAATTTTGCATAGCGAAAACAATTACTAAACGACATCTGGCATTAAAATGTGGTAATGGTAATCGATGGGCGACAAGGGGGGAACCACACGGTCAGATGGGGAAAATGAGACCGTTTTGACGTCTCATAGGAGGGGGAATAAGGGGAGGGGAATACGGGGGGTAATGTCCTTACGGGTGGCCAAATGTCCCACTCCTACTTGTTACGTATACGCCACTGCAAAGTATGTTTCTGAGTTTAAAATGCAGGGCAGATCTTGTTACTATAAATGTTAGACAAGTGACAAAATAGGCTTTCAATTAATTGTGGTGTCATATTGCTGCACAATTAATCCATAAAACAATATTATACTTCAATTTTGTAAACATGGCTCTGAATTCAAGTGCAGAGCAGATGTTGTTGCTCAAGTTAATTATTAATTAATTGAAATGTGTAAAACCATACGTATAAATTTACAAACGGGCAAGATCGCCTGTAGATTTGACACCGGATATCTTTGATTTGCTTCTTAATTTACTAATAAGTTTGGCTGACCAGCGTCAATTATAGGCTACTACCCGGAAATAAAAACAAAACAAGTTCAATACCAGACTGATTGGTATTAAAATACCAATCAGTCTGGTATTAAACTTGAATCACATTTAATACTGTCACATTTGTCTTATTTTTTTCATTCACCTAATATATTTTTGTTCTTCAGCAGATGCAGTAGCCATATACATTGGCTGTGCCATTGGCTGTTGTTAAGTGTAATTTTGGCGAATTAAAAAAAATCAAGTATGAGGTAAGTACAGTTACTTTATTTTAGAAATGAGTAAATTATAAACCTTTACGAACTACCTTCCGGGGGAGGTTCTCAATGGAAATGAGGGTACGGTGGTATGTGGCAGATTCGGGGTGCACTTTCAGTCATTTAGTTTAGACTCGGGTGCATTTTCCAGCATTTTTGTTTATTGATGGCCCTCAATTTTATGCAAATTTGGTTTAAGAAAGGGTGTTTTTTTATCTTCTCGAAAATGTGTCAAGTTTTCGATAATTTTCCCAAAATTGTTATAAATTCGGGTCTGTTATTCGTTGGTTTAAAGTCGGGCAGTTTTTCGGAGTCCCATCCACACATCCCTACCCACACCAACGTTGAAAACCCTCCAAATTGAGAAACCTTTTTTCGGACATGATATGGATGCATGCAGGCTTTAATTGTCCAGGGCCTGTCTTTTAGTTTTATTACTGTAGAGTGAAATAGGTTATAATATTATAAGGAGCTATGGTAGCTTATGGTGTTATTAAGGTGTAGTCCAGAGTGTAGTCCATATCTCATCAGTACTGGAAAAGATGATATGAAACCGAGTGAGGACGGACTGGGCGGGTTAGGTCGTCGGAAAAGAAAGGGACAATTCTTCAAAAGACTAACACTGAAGCTCTACTCTATCTTTTGCTACAGCATAATGACATTCAGCTCAGACTGCAGATGGGACATATAATTGGTACGAATAACTTCGTAACAGCGCGCCAAACCTGTGTTTTTATATAATCGCTTCAGTCTTTGATGTCCCAAAAATGGCACTGCAGTGGACAACACTCTTAATGTTTGGCTCAATCATGTTGGCCTTTTCAACTTGCCTTGTACTTTTGAGATACAGTACTCAAAGTAAATCATCGGATGACCCATCACATGAACCAAGCTTAGAGGCTAACAAAGACACTAATGGAAATACTGAACAGTTTATAATTAAGGACCATCAAAAAGACAACCCACCACGCCCCCATATTGTGTTTGTCCTGGCGGATGACTTAGGCTACAATGACATCGGATACCACGCTGTCCATGGTATGTCTGCAGTCAGAACACCACACTTGGATACACTGGCTTCAGAAGGTGTCAAACTGGAGAATTATTATGTGCAACCTATTTGTTCACCATCGAGGAGTGTCCTCATGACAGGGAGATATCTGGTGAGTTATTCTGATAACTTTTAGGTGCAACTGAATCAATTGCCTGGATCAATTGATGCCATTCTATGATAACATAATAGTTTACGATTCTTTACAATACGTACCAAAACTAATTTATACCATCTGATAAAATTGACGTTGATCCACAAGCCTCAGCACACTTTACAGGTTGTCGCTGACCACTACGGCCCCACATAATTCCACAAACCATTAAACAACAATTCAGGGACTTTGCTGCTTCAAGACATTAAACAAATAACCATCGCAACCAGGATCAGCTCCCCGAGTTTCGTATGGGTTACAACGAGACAAATTAGCAGTAAGTTCCTTGTCCAAGGGAATGTCAAGCTAACTCATTTTTCCACGAGAGCGTACTAGGCACCGCCAGGGTTCGAACCCGCAACCTCTCGCACCAGAGTCGAACGCCTTATCGATTGAGCTAACGTGACTGCTACAAATGTCAGGCATAATTTTTTCATTATCAGGAGAAATAGAATAACACCCGGGGATTAACATTAGTCTCTAGTAGTTCGTTTCTTGGCACCACCGCCACTCCCAGTAGGGTTAGGTTTTAGGGTTAGGATTATGATTAGGGTAAGGACTAATACTAGCCCATTCAGCGATTTGCTCATTCGGAAAATCATAAAAATTCAGTTTTTGCACCTTTGTTGAGTAGAAAAGATTATAACATAGCCTGCTCGTGGTTCAGCCAAAAGCGCAAAAGGATGGATCTACGATTAGCTTAGGTCGTTTGGGCGTAGACACACGCGTTTATTGTGACGGATAAAAATTCGTAGTTCTGGGGTTAAAGACAAAATAAGACATTTTACATGAAGCTGTAGTATCTCAGATATTATGACTCGAGATCAAAAGAAGCTTTCAATTTATTTCCAATATTTTGAATATCGTCATCGTCATCGTCCGTCATGGCATGTATATTTTAACCTAAAATATAATGCATTCGCCCCTGGTTTTGCTTGGCGATCATGGCGATTGGTGGCACCTGAGACGAAAATACATTTTCGTCTCAGTGTGGCACACTGTCAAACTAGAAAACTTTTCTAATACTTTTTAAAAATAATTTTGACGACTTATCCTGCGAAAGACTATTGACTTGTCTTTTATTTACAAGCTACTCTAATACGTTTCTAAATTTTCATGTTCTCGTGGAATCACTGAAAATCCCTTTAGGTAGTTATGGGGGAGCAACTGTAGAACAATGATGGAACCACAGTCCTAACCCTAACTCTAACTACATAAAGCATTTACCAAAGCATGGAAAAGAAAGGAAAGCAACTGTAGAATATTGATGGACCCACAATCCTTACCCTAACTCTAACTCTAACACTTAAAGCAATTACCAAAGATCTAAAAAGAAAGGGGAGCAACTGTAGAACAGTGATAGAACCGCAATCCTAACCCAAACTCTAAAGAGTGCTACAAAGATCGACTTACATGACTTATGGGCTTAGATAAATTCTCAAATACTTTCAGTCCAAGTGAATCCCAACTATAGACCCCCGTGTAAATGTTCTTATGCTAAATACCGAAGAATGATTTTTATCATATACCATTAAAACCACTTCATGTGCTTCCTTGCTGGGTGTGCGGTTCATCGGAGTCCAAGATCCGACTTAACGTTAGCAAACTTTTAGCGGTATTCATTAGTAACTAATTACTACAAGCTGATTTCAATCACACATCTGCTCACCATACTTCATGCATACCATGTATTGAACTTTTGACTTTGAAATTCATGCTCTCGTTCTTAGATCCGCTATGGTTTACAACATCGGCTATTTAAAGCACCTCAGCCAACCTGTTTGCCTCTAAGTGAAACCACCTTACCGGAGAAACTAAAAGAGTTGGGTTATATGACACATGCAATAGGAAAATGGCATCTTGGTTATTGTAGAACAGAGTGTCTACCAACGCGTCGCGGGTTCGACTCTTTTTTCGGTAAGTTGCGCTGATATCCTGATCAATAAAATGAGCACATTGATGTAAATGTATTAGATTATAGTAATGATCAATATAAAAAAATGTGAAAATTATCCGAAAAAGTGTCTCTGTACACGGTGTTGGGTGCTCTGGTTCAAAACTAAAAATTTTTAGATGGTACCGGCAGTCATCTTGGATTTCTGGGTGAAAATAACGCCGTAATGTCAAAATAATGTCAGAATCGAATTTCCTCGTGATCGACTTACCCGAAAAAGTGTCTTTGCACATGACTGTAGGTGCTCTGGTTCAAAACTTAATTTTTCAAAATGGCTCTGGCGACCATCTTGGAATAGCTCCTTGCCCTAACTCCCTGGCGTTTTCTTATTTCAACTCGGTATTTACAGCGCCTTGTATTTACAGGCCAACACTGTATCTTGTTATTAGCTGATAAATGTGATTTAGAACGCCCAAATTAGGTAACATGCATGTACAAAACGGTGGATTCTACTCAACAATACCGAAGCTGAAATTCTGAAATGACTCATGTGTATTAACTTTAAAGAATAATACGGCACTGCACCTGTGTTTCTCACTCCTTTCCAGGATATGCTGTAGGAGGAACGGATCACTACGTTCACAACAGAACATATATTTTTAAAAGCAACCCGCTAGGAGCTTCTTATTCCGTAAATGCATCTTACATCAACAGTACTACTGTTAACAATTTGAACATTGCCATTGATGATTTGGAAGATGTGGGACCTGCAAAATACGCAGGCAACAAGGACAATGGAATTAGAGAGTATTGGAGCGGGAAAGATTTGTGGGAAAATGAGACTGTAACATGGGAGCATAAAGGAGTTTATTCTACAACATTATTTACAGGGAAAGCCCAGGAAACCATTGAGAAGCATGACTCGAAAAAGGTAATCTTGGTATAATGATTCAATTGCCGTTCATATTCTATATTAAAATATCAATAAACAGTCGTTTGAGTACATCTCTGATTGAATAGGATTACGATTAATACATTGTTTGATTTATGTTTTGTTTTGCTTCTCCTCAACCCCCTTTCTAACTGTTTCTTCATTATCTTCATCTTCACTATCTTCCTTCTACTTCTTCTTCTTCTTCTTTTATGACTTTTGCATCTTCTTCCTCTTCCTCCTTTCTCTCGTTGCTCCTTCATCTCCTCTTCTTTTTTCTCATCCATGTCATTCACCCTGATCCTCCATCCCTTTCCAACTGTTTCTTCATCATCTTCATCTTCCTTCTCCTTCTTCTTCTTTATCGTTTCTTCTTCTCCTTCTTCTTCTTCTTCTTCTTCTTCTTCTTCTTCTTCTTCGACTTTCGTCTAATGCACATTCCTTCTTCTTCTTAATTGTGTCTTCTTCTTTCATGACCTTTGCATCTTCTTCCTCTTCTTCTTCCTTCTTTTCTCGTTGTTCCTTCATCTCCTTCTCCTCTTCCTTTTCCTTCTCCATGCCAATCACCCTGATCCTCCACCCCTTTCCAACTGTTTCTTCGTCATCTTCATCTTCGTCATCTTCCTTCTCCTTCTTCTTCTTCTTTATCATTTCTTTTTCTTCTCTTCCTCCTCCTCTTTCTTCTAACTTCTTCTTCTTCTTCTTCTTCTTCAACTTTCTTCATCTTCAACTTCCGTCTAATGCACATTCCTTCTTCTTAAGTTTGTCTTCTTCTTTCATGACTTTTGCATTTTCTTCCTCTTCTTCTTCCTTCTTTTCCTCGTTGATCCTTCATCTCCTTCCGCTCTTCCTTTTCCTCCTCCATGCCTCTTCCTTCTTTCTCTCATTGCTCATCCATCTCTTTCTATTCTTCCTTCTCCTCCTCCATGTCATTCACCATATCTTTGCTATCGAAGCCCTTGTTTCTCTACCTCGCATATAAGAATGTACACAGACCTCTCCAGGCTCCACAGCGATACAAGGACATGTTCAAGGACATCAAGAACATTGACAGGCGTTTAATGGCTGCAATGGCTTATATCATGGACGAAGGAGTTAAAAATGTCACAGATACTCTCAAGAAAACAAGAATGTGGAACGATACAGTCTTCATATTTTCTTCAGGTAACTGCAAGTTAAAGAAAAGGAAACACAGCTCCATAACCTGATAACTGCTTCCTTGTCGTTAACTTATTATTAATTTTGCTATATATAATATTCAAACTAAAAACATCTTAAGCCAAATAAAAAAATAAATATGTTTCACGTCCCCTCCCCCTTCCTTTTTTTGAGGTTTCTTCAATTTTATTTTTATTTTTTGAAATTACAGTTATAACTTTTCAAAAATGTGTCTATGAAGTAGAGATACTTTCTATAGCCTTGCTAATATACAAGAAACACTTTTATAAGGTTTTGTGGTAGTTAGAGGGGACCTATCTCTCAGAACAACAAATAAAAAGAGGCCTCCTCCTTTTTCCAGGCATTTATTGTATACGCTAAAACAGCTCTAATTATGGGTATTTACACTGATTTTGAGATAAAAAATAAAAAATAAAAAGTCTCCTCTTCCTCCTTTTTTTTCAAAAACCCGGACGTGAAACATGTTTTTTATTTTACTTGGCCTTAAAATATATCCACGTACATAAATGGCAGCCATAAAAAAAATCATCAAGAATTTGAACCTGGGACCTTCGGATCACCGGATAGATCTTCTACCAACTGATCTAATGATCCAGGTGGAGAAGAGCAGTGATGTTAACTTATTATCTATATGCCTTCAGTTCAATACAGTTTATTTCTCCGTTTAAAAATATCTTGTCTATAGGTGTTGAATCCGGCGCAATACGTATTTAATACCTCTGCCCGGTTCGAACATTATTGTCAGAATTGATTTCTTGAATAATATATTGAATTTATTATTTTCTGAGTAATATGTCCAAAGATAAATTAGTAAATACCCATTGATACGTTTGGAATTGAAGGCAAATGTGCACAAGAGTGTCCCGTCTTTGGAAGGCGGTGCTATGCTGTTGGTTCCGTGTACAAAGAGTCCGTTAAGGAGCCATCTTCCTAAGCAACGACACAAAATTGTATACTTAATTAACTGGTTCAACAAAAGGACAGATGTTGAAGTTATCATGTTTAAAACTTTGCTCAATCACAGATAATGGTGGTATGCTTAAGGTTGACGCTGCAGGAAACAACTGGCCACTGAAAGGGGGGAAATGGAGTCTATATGAAGGAGGAATACGAGCAGTAGGATTCGTCAACAGTCCGTTACTACCTAAACACGTTAAAGGCACAGTTAACAAAGAACTGATGCACATCAGCGATTGGTTCCCTACGTTAGTAGATGGCGTCGCAGGTGGAAATACCACAGAAATGAAGAAACCACTAGACGGAGTTAATCAATGGAAAATGATCAGGTACGTAAGAAGAGAATTTTTAGAACTTTGTTGGGAATCATCCGCGGGAATGATAATCGTTGTGCAGGCTCCATCAATATGCAGTTTCTAGTGATTATGGACAAGAGTGCCGCATCCAAAGGTAATGCAAGTTGTACATTAATGTTATCAGACACATGTATGAGGTTTTGAAGCTGCAAATTCTTGTACTACATTTGAACATTGTTGAAAGACGCAGGCTTTTTAATAAACGTCAAAACTGTTCCCAGTGGGCACAGGTTAGGATTTCGACGTTGATACAACGTTGAAATTTCAACCTGATTTCAACTAACCTCTAGGTTGAAATCGGGTTGAAATCAGGTTGAAGTCCATTTGCAAATACAACGTGATTTCAACCTGATTTCAACGTCGAAATTGATTACGACTTTGAATTTCAACGTGATTTCAACGTGATTTCAACGTCAGGTGATGTATTACAATCTTTTTGATACAGCCCGTGTATCTTTAGTACTAGTGGACACCATGTACAATTGACTAACAAATGACTTGTTAAAATGTACTGTAACTGCCTAAAACATTTAACGCTAGCTTAAGGGCTCGGAAAGCGACGTTTTCACGTATTTTTGTGGGACCTGAGAGCAAATCAGACATATCGAATTGCATTTCGAATACGAGGAATGTCCTTCTGATATCAAATAATGTTAATAATTTTAAAATTTGTATCATATCGCGCATTTCAAAAATAAAAACTTGGCCTATTACTATGCAAACGTTGCTATCCGATTCCTTATTATTTGATCAGATTTAACTGACGTTCAAGACATGGTTTTAAAATGACACCAAGCAACTTTCTAGCCTTAGCGAAAAAGAAACAATACGTATTATATATTACAGATTTCTCCGATTCGGGTGACAAATTCAGGAAAATCATAAAAGCATGGTTTCAACCAAATGCTCACATATTCAATTATTCAGTGAAATCAGTCGCACTAGTATATAGACCCTACATATTTTTTTTAAATTCATAGTAAAGTTATGTTGTTGATATTTTTGCACGACGTATAATAAACATTGAAACCCAGCGCATCTTATCTTACTTGATCAATTTGATATACAAATTTCAGTGAAGGTAACATTTCCAGCAGAAGTGAAATTCTATTAAACATTGATGAACTAGAAGACTTTCCTCAAATGGCGACTTCAGAGTATGACTATTGGCAAGCTAATATGGATAGAAAGGAAACGTTAAATCCATTGATACGAGCTGGTATCAGGAGTGGCGATTGGAAATTACTGACCGGAGCCAATATAAGAAGTGGTGAGTAGATGACAATCATATACGATGCTACGATTTTCTGAACTTATTAGGAGTGGTGGGTGGGCCAATATAAGAAGTGGGTAGTAGATCACAATCATATACAGTGCTACGATATTCTGAACTTATTAGGAGTGGTGGGTGGGCCAATATAAGAAGTGGGGAGTAGATCACAATCATATACAGTGCTATGATATTCTGAACTTATTAGGAGTGGTGGGTGGGCCAATATAAGAAGTGGGTAGTAGATCACAATCATATACAGTGCTACGATATTCTGAACTTATTAGGAGTGGTGGGTGGGCCAATATAAGAAGTGGGGAGTAGATCACAATCATATACAGTGCTACGATATTCTGAACTTATATTAATTAAATTTTGAAGAGCCTGCCAAATGGGATTTACTTTTTGTAAAATAGTCTCAGGATATTTATTACATAAGGAACACTATATAAAAACAGGGAAAATCTGTTCCAACTGACCAGCGGGGAACCAAAGGATGGATCCAAAAGGATACAACAGTGTCACACTAGCAATGGATAAAACAGGAAAATATGACACAACATCCAATGGGGGAGTCACACAAAACATATAAATAAAGCTAAAAAAAATAAGGAACACTGTCAACTTAATGCCGGCTTCATGTTATCCAAGACCGAATAAAAAGACTAGTTTGCGTATGACGTCCTGTCAACCAGTCCAAAATTGCCGTACTGCGCAAGTCAGCAACCAATCACGCCGCGCCTTTGTCCTATTCTTTTTAATAGTCTTTTTAATTCGGTCTTAATATATTGACATGCCGCTTGCCGCTTTGCCGCTCAGTGGTGGTGTTTGTGTAACTGCGCAGTCGCCGCCGCACCAGTAACACTAGCAGTGACCAAGGCGGAACAAGCAGCGTCTTGCTGATAAATCGATCACCTTGTCACCTTGCCCAAAGTATCGGATCGCAAGGAGTTGTATTCAAGTCAACTCGGGAGCGGTGCCGCATCTGACGTATGACACTGCACCGATTTTGGTCAATGAGAACAGAACGGCAACATTGAGTTCGGAGTGATGCCGCTGCCGCTGCCGCCGACTTCCTCTTGCATTTATTTGCAAGCGCAATCACAAAGCAGAACAAAGAGTCAAAACCAAGTTGTAGCTTATTGATATTGCCCTTATAATTGAACATAAACCAAATTTCTTTCGTAACATAATATATAATTATTTTGTTTGTTGTTATTCTTTCCTTCAGCAATATGGCTTCCACCACCTGAGTCTGGTATGGGTAAACAAGCACTGAGGGATACATCGCCTGAATGCTTTCAACGACAATCTGTCGTTAGACTATTCAATATTAAATCTGACCCGACTGAAACTTGCAATTTAGCCAGAAATTCGAAATATTTACCTATAGTAACAGAACTTTCAAAAAAATTACGGAAATATGCCAACCAGGCCGTTCCGGCATACTATCCACCAGAGGACCCGATGGCGAATCCCGCATTAAGAGGAGGAGCTTGGACACCGTGGTTGGACAATGATCTGGAGACGTTCTCTAAAATATACCCATTAAATTTTCAGCCTTATATGTAAATTTTGTGAGATCTTGCTTCCTTCCAGAAATCTGAAATTCTACGTTGTTTTTTTTGTACTAGATTGTTCTTTTGTGAAATGAATTATTATTAAAGACCGTGTTCAACAAGGAATTCACAAACGTTTCCTGTACAATTCGTCTTTTTCCTCTTAATATTTCCCATAACCCATCGGTGCTGATTCTGCTGAATTTAACTCATCATCAAGAGGGAGTATGAAATTAGTCATGTTGGATATAGGCGGCAATTCGATTTTCAGTTTGATACATGCTAAAGTGAAAGTCTGCTTTCAATTGAGTGGCTCAATGTGTACTACTTATGAGCCTTTGTGAGTTTATAACTCCTCTGGTATAGACATCAGAGGCGGCATCAACGAAGGTACAAAGGCGATAGGGCTACAATACGTTGTTCATATTGTGAAGAAACTTTAATCTTTTATTATATATTTATACGTTACAACAAATTAACTTACGTTATTCCCACATGCTGCTGAATACCAGTCATTTCACTAAACTTTTAATCCTTCGTAACTCAAGTAACCGTTCGTAAAGTTATGAATACCCAATGCTAGACGTAACTTTACGAAGGGTCCCTGTAGTAAATCCCTATTAATTACGAAGGGTCATACTGCAGTTACTGTCCGTTTTCCTATACACAATACACAGTGCTCTCACCATTGACGCGTGACCTCTACAAATGATGTATGTTGGAAGAATGGACACTTGCCTAGTTAACATCACTGTGTGAAAAATAACCAGCCAATATTTTATTTATTCTCCAAAACTTCTAGCAAATATATTTCTCTAACATGACCTAAAATTACAGCTAGGTTAGATGTTCAGAAATGGTCGCACTTTTGTAAAATATGAGTGAGGGCAAGGCATACCTAGCCAACTCCCCGTGTTAATTGAATGGAGATTTGACCGAAAATATTGGTATCGGACCGCTCACTCTGAAGGATGCCACAAAAAAACGGTAAAAGCTACATTTAAACTATTCTAAATAGGTTCTAGAAAATATAGTTTTGTAACATGTCCTAAATTTTTAGCTAATTTAGATGTTTGGAGAGGGTCGCACTTTTGTGTTTTAGGAAGGATATGTAAACGAAAAATAACAAAAAAAATATGAAGAAATTATTTCCAAACCGTGTTAAGTCAACAATCATTATGTTGCTCATTTTGAAGAATGCTGGTTAACAAAAAGCAGGTCTTTGTCTCATTTCGTGAACAAAGGTACACATACCATTGTTTCCTTTCGTTTCCTTTCGGTTACCCAACTGAAGCTATAATACCAGCTTTATTGCGATGTCGCACATTGAAAACAGACACTTGTGCACAACCAGAGAAGATCTGATTTAATCAGTTGAGTTGCTTCAATGAGTGTTATCTTGGTTTAATAGCTTTTAATGGGGTTTAAGTCCTGCAAAGGTCGAGATGAATTCTACTGTAGACATGACTGCATCATGTACCATTCTTAAGGAAGTTTAATGAAATGGAACTTACGACTCGTAGTTACGAATGATTTCGAAACTTACGAAGCTTCGTAAAGTTGAGTGCAATGGACCCCAGATAACTATTATAAATCGTCCATAAGTTCTCGGGTAACGGGCAAATACAGATTTACACTGTAAAAAAATCGATAACCATTGCACTCTGTAGTCATAATATAGTATACAAATATTAACTGTCTATGAGTGTGATGGTCGAAATATAATCACGAGGTGAAAGATGGATTGTTCCATTCCACGAGCCGGAACGGCGAGTGGAATGGAACAATACATCTTTCACCGAGTGATTATGTTTCGACCATTACACGAATTTAAGACAGTTAATATTTGTTTTATATCACTCATGCATAAATTCTATTACTAAAATACTATTGAAGGCAGGAAATACATTTTTTCATCAACATAACACCATGTTTTGCCGTGATATACTTCACATTTTGGGGTCCACCCATAACTAAATCGGCGAGTCAAGAGTCAGCGCACGGCTTGGCGCAGGCGCACTACGGCAGAGCACTATGATGGTAAAGACTATCACACGGAGAGGGTGATAGTAAAAATGATAAATGGTAATCAACCAATGAACTGTCTAGAATTTATGAATGAGTGATATAATACAAAAGGTGCGGACGCCTGGACGGTTTAAAGTCGTAAGCTATTGGTCAGTGTGTATGTTCACACGAAACATTTCAAACACATTCAAAGGTATCAATACAATCACGAAGCTTCGTAAGTCTCAAAATCAGTCGTAACTTACGACGAGTCATAATGTCCATTTCACTAAACATACTAAAGTGGTACCCTTCGTAACTAATAGGGATATACTACAGGAACCCTTCGTAAAGTTACGTCTAGTGTTGGGTATTCGTAACTTTAAAAACGGTTACTTGAGTTACGAAGGGTAAAAAGTTTAGTGAAATAGACCCAGTTCATTAAAAGATTATGTTTATACAGGCTGTATCAAAATGATTTCAGCTTTCAGTGATTATGGAAAAGACTGCCACGTCAAATGCAACATATGAATTGCCGTATCTTATTTTATAGATTGTTGACTTGCATAATTTTGTTATGTTTTATACGTTCATAAAACTATGCTAAAAGTATATCATTGTCATTTCAAGATGAGGGCAATTCCACGGTAACGGAAGGACATTTGCACTCTAAAACGACTTTTCAAACTTGGATATCAAAAACACCTTTATTAGTTATATCAAACAAATGTTACCATTTCATTACTAATACTGCTACCTTCAAATTCCACATCTTTTTTTCACAGAAATACCTTTCGCGTATAAAATATGAATATTAATGAGCTCGGTAACGGAAGGACGGTAAAACGGACATGGATTTTTACCTAAATTTCTTTTGCATAAATTATGTGAATTTTGTAAGGCAACATTGTTTTCAAGGTGGGAAATGTAATCCTTTGAGTGTTAGCTACTTAATATCACTTTTCATTTGAAATTATGTGTTTCGGTAATATAATTACAATGTCTTAAGTGGATTAGCCATGGTAACGGAAGGACAGTAACGGAAGGACAAAAGGTTTACTAAATTTTAGAGGATAATAAAATACGTAAGAAATACAAAAATCATGAAAAACACCACAGTATGTAAAACTTTCAACTCTCATTGAGCAATTTTGTACAGAAAACCTGTAACAACATCTTAATGAGGATGTGTAAATTGGATCCAAAGTGAGGCAGTTTTTCTTGAAAAAATCCCAAAATTTGGCCAAAAAACAGGTTTTTTGGAGAAATTTCATTGTAGACATATTTTAAATTATCTGTAAGATAGCTCAAATGACAGAGCACATTGAACTCTTTCATCTGATACCAAATGTGTCATTGTAGCATTTGTAGTTTCAAAGTTCTAAGCATTTTTCAATTTTTTTCTCATGTCCACTTTGGTGTGGAATTGCCCATGATCGAATCTTGCATATTGAAAAAGCAGGCTTGTCAATAAACACCAAAAACTGATAGGTACCAATCATTATGATACAGCTTGTATGTCTTAACAAATAATTTGATTTTACACATAAAATTGAAATGCATTTTTTAAAGCTTGTAGCAAGGCTAAATGCTGATCCCGTTGTATTAAGGGGTACTACACCCATTGATTTTTTTTTTTTTGCATTTTTTGCATTTTGTGAAGAAATTACAAAAAAATTGGACAAAGTGGTATGCAAAATGAAGGGGCAAATCTTCTCGTTTTATTGGTGGCATCGGTATCAATGTAGCTTACATGCTTTTGAAGATAGAAGCCAAAAGGAGGTACATCACTGATGATTTAAATTCACTTCATTTTGGAAAGCTTACTATCAACGGATTTCGTTAAAATTTTGGATATGTGTTGCTAACACATTAGGGAAATAATGTTGATATGTAAAATGGGAATAAGTGGTCCCTGATTTCTTTTATGACTTCATGAACTTGGTGCTCCACAACTATCAAAAAACGAACCGGTTAAAATGCTTCTATTTTCAATGTCGAGCTATATTTTGTATTTTGAACTTGCAACACTATGTCACTGAAACTTAATTAAGCCATACGTAACAGGTTACCACAACCACACTACAGCAATGTTGAAAAAGATTGTATTTTTTGTCACCTATACCACCATATTAGGTAGTTTTCTGTAAGCTTCATTTTTGTGATTTTGGTAACTATTTTATATTTATTTGCCCAATCCAACTCAACTAGGCAATCTAAATTGTACTCACCATTTACATCCCAAGGTATTTTAGTATATCCACCTCACACATTTCCATTATATATCCAGTAACAGACAAAATATCAAAATTGATGCCTCATTATTACATGTATGATATCACAGACTATCACATGTATTCAAAATTGATGCCTGAATTTGACCTGAACCAATTGACCTATAACCTGACCTTTGATGACCTTATAGCCTTTTTTAATCTCTTTTCCTAACAACATATTATAGAAGATACATACATGGTGTAGTATTAAATTGTCTATGTGGAAGAGATTATTTAGGCCTATTTAATTTATTCAGTGTTATAATCAGTGAGTATATTTCTATAGATAGTATAACAAAGGATTTAATGTATTCTATTCATGTATTCTACTTGGACATGTTCAATAGCATAAATTATGGTTTGTTATGAAACACACATCTCAGTTACCAGGATACAGTAAACAAAAAAATATATAGGGCTAAAATGATTTTCTAAAATGGTTTAAAACCACTTTGTAAGTAGAGATATTTTATAAGTTCAGGACATGAGATGATGAACATATTTATATACTTTATAAATTTGCAACAAAAAAAAGAAGATGTGTACTGATGAAAATCAGGGTATTAAATCGCCTTAAAGTATAAGCTAATTGAGGAGACTTTTTGAACTTGTTTTGAAAAGTTTGCCAGAGGGCGACGCAACAATACATGAAAGTTTGTGAAAAGCCGTACATCAGCATTTATACTTCGCCGTCTAGAAGATTATCTATTCAAAAGAAAAGACGTTTTGAAAAGCGAAACATGACCTTAGCGAAACTAGAACACTGCGAAACTAGAACACTGTGTTAAATATGTTATTTTTTGCGATCAAAATTGTGAAATTTTATTCGTTTATTAATTTAGCTTGGTTCCGCTTTATTTTAGACAAAAGATTTATTCTATGAACTTTTGAAGTACATTTTTTACAAATAGATTACAAATTTAAAATAAACACGGTTTCCGTTCGCCATATATAACAAAGTATTCGTATTCTGAAAACAATTACAAACATAGCTATTCTTAACATTTGTTAATGTTGGACTAATTTATTAATTTTACATCATAGACGAAATCGTTTTCACGTCACTATCTGCACCAGTCTTCTTCGTATTTTCACTAACCAAGCTCAACGAACGATCTTTTCTTTGCTTTCTAAATTTGCTTACAAGAGCTGAAATAGTGTACAGATATGGATTAATTGCAGAGTTTATCGGTAAAAGAAATGCTACCGACCACGCAAACACTGATGGAGGTAACGTCAAGACTCTAAACTGTACCAAGATCCCTAGGATAATGACTGGAAACCAGCAACAGAAATCTGTGGCTACTATAGCCGCTACCTTTCCCGTTAATCTCAATTGGTTCTTCATTTCTTGTGTGTGCCTAACTCTTCTAGAAGACTTTCTTACCGCTCTTAAAATACCAATATAACAGAACAGAATGACGAAGTAACAGATTCCATTCAAACCCAGAAAAACAACTGATGAGAAATACATACCGGTAACTTTACCTTGATACACCGATTCCACTTCTCTATGAAAAAAATGTATTCGACCAATGCTGATTGGGCGCTGTACGATAGTACTTGTATACTCATCAAGCAGCGCCAAAGGCAAACCGATACAAACATGAGAATTGTCGTAAAATTTATGATTTATTCCCGCTAAAGTTGAAGGAACGACACCTAATCCAAACGCAAGTACCCATGTGCAGACAATTACGACACCAACAGATTTTCTTCCGAGTCGTTTGGAAGAATATGGGAACTGTATGTGCACAAATCGGTCAATACTGATTAAGGTTACAAAAAACACAGAGGCCTCGCTTGATATTATGGAAATAGCACCGCTTGCTCTGCAAGTAATGCTAGATCTCCAAGACTCAGCTTTCATTGGAAAGCTCTCTCCAAAATAAACATCTGCTGTTGAAATTGATACCATGTAAACGCCCATAAGAAAGTCCGACAAAGCCAGGCTAGTAAGCAACCGATCTTGAATGGTGGTTTTCTCCGATTTTAGTGTCAGGAGTTTCAAAACTAACACAAAGGAATTCCCAACGAGAGCGTTTAAACCAATAAGCCACATCATGACCACTAAAACCCTGTCTGGTAGTAATCTTTGGCACGTAAGATAGGGAGACCTGTCATCAACTGCACTACAGAGAGCTTCTTTAACCATGTAACACTCGCATACTTCTTGTTGACTTGCATAAATCCTAGCCCCTCTAGGAGCCTTTGAAATTGTGCTACTATCTATGCGTGTCAATGGATTTCTCTGAATGTCGATCAATTTCAGGTTGCTCATATGTTGAATATCTGGCACTGTTTGCAAGTAGCCAGAAGAAAGGTCACAAATTAACAGGTTTCTTGCATCTCTGAAAATGTCAAAGTCAAGATATGTAAATGGATTTCGTCCTATATACATCATTTGTAAATTAAACAAACCTTTAAATATATCCCGATGTAAGGTTTGAAACTGATTTACTGCCAAACCTAAAAATTGCAAGTTGGTGAGACCTTGAAAAATATCTTCATCTAATTCTGATAACTGATTGTAAGCTACATTTATAACTTCCAGTGTGGTTAAATTGGCAAATATATCACCACTTAAAGAAGTCAACTTATTTCTTCTAATGTTCACATCTTTTATATTCATCATACCATGAAAAAGTGTGTTTGGCAAATGTGTTAAGTTGTTGTCATCAAGAAAGATATAAGAGAGCTTTGGCACATCGTAGAAAATTTCAGAATCGACTGATTTTAACTGATTGTTTGCCAGAAATAAACTTTCCACACTATCAAGCCCTTGAAACGAGCCCGTTGTCAAAGCGCTTAATGAATTCGAGCTCAAATCAAGACCAACTACATTGGTTAAACCAATTAAGCTACCGGGAGTTACAGTTTCAAGTTTGTTTTTACTAAAATCTATTACAGCAATGTTGGTTTGGTATACAATACGTTTAACGTGTTTTTCAATAGACTTATTGTTGAAACATTGAAACGCTACTTGCCTGTTATATTCAAGAGCAGTATTACACAAGGAGTTGAATTCATATCTACAAATATTCGGAATAGTTTGCGTGTATAGTCGATAAATGGAATCTTTATCTTCATGAAAGTCACAAGTAATTGTCTCATTGAATCCAGTTAATTTCGAGCAAACTGTTTCCTGATGAACATGATGAAGAGAAAGGGTGTCGTTTGCACAATCTGCAGATGATTCTGTCGCTGGACTCTCTTTCAAAAGAAGGCTTGTATTCCCTTGAAGATTTAGTAGAAGATATTTATGATGGAAAATAGCATTGCACGTCGTCTGCTGCGTTCCGACAAATTCATATTTGAATTGACATTCACTTAAAGTTCCTAATCGTTCAACCCAGAATTCAAAGTATCCCATATTGGAGTCATGATCTGGAAATCTTACCAGTATGTTCGTGTGTGAAGAGGAAACAGTGATACTACACAGGCGATGTTGGTCTCCTCGGAAGTTAAAGTGACCCTCAGACATGTTGCTATACAGACCACATACCGATGAATCAGTTTGGTTCCACAAAGGTGTGACCAGCAAATGTGCAGCAGCTAAGGCACTCGTGTGGATGTTAAATACGATGTCCTTGTGAACCGCAATGACGGAAAGAATGACCACAAATTTCAGATCAAACGGGGACCTAGCCATTTTTCTAGCTTAGCAGACGAACGGTAGTATCAAATATCAATCTGTGAAGCAAGGAAATAATAACTGAAGTTAATTTAAATCATTTCAAGTCGTTGTACCTGAATGGGCTATACCGAGCTCACAATTTGCAAGTATGAAATAAAAAAACACTTGAGTGGTAAATTATATTTAAAAAAACAGAATAAATAAATTTAACAACTACCTGAACATTAGCAGTGTCATCCACATAACGTCTTACCCAGCAGCTGATGCCTAGTATCAAAATAAGGTCTAATTATTGAATCAGTACTTGAACTTGAAATAAAGTGGGTGCTGCTGGTCCTTTTGTCAATTTCGTGAAAATCACTGCGGACCCGCCGATACGCTACCCAGCGGGCCCATAGTCAACGCAGACTCAATTCTGACTCCAAACCTCAACCTCAATTTGCAAGTCTGAATCTGAACATGTTTATATTTTTACAACAGTTTTGAAAGGAAATAATTAAAAATATAAAGAGAAGGTGTAATTTATTACTAACCTTTTACTCCGATCAACATTAGCGTTTATAAAGCTGTAGACGAAGAAGATAGCAAAACCAAACAGACATACCTGAACCGGTTTCTAATCGAGATGAATTCCCGTGAAGAATTAACAAACGGGGACGGGAAACGACTTTTATGGCAAAATTGAGGCAGAGCGCATCTTCCTCATATCATTTTAATAATGATAAAAAATATAACAGAAGTAGTCACACATATTTAAGCTTACTTTTACAGGCTGGATAAGTGTTAGTAGGCACATGATTGCATCGCTCACGCTATGTTAGAGAAATGTTCTGAGTCCCGTAATTGTCATGTTCAAGGTTTCTACAAGTCACCTCTGCTATTATTTCTACCATTCACGCTGCACTTTAAAACATATTGCAGCTGAAAGAGCTGACTCTTTTGATGATACTTAAAAATTCGCAAAAATTCAAAAACATCCAATTTATTTATAATAATAATAATAATAATAATAATAATAATAATAATAATAAGACATTTATTAAGAGCGCACTATTGCACACCAAGCGGCCTCTAGGCGCCGAATACATAATACAGCATTTATAAAACTACAAACTTATCAATATACAAAATATGAATTTAACTTAAAAATTAAATAGATAAAATAAAAACTATGCATAAAAAGGCAGGCCAGCTGTACAGTACAAAACAATATGGACAAAAACAGTAAAAACACAACCATCTCCATCAAAAGGATGGAGACGCCTGTGTAAGAAGCATGCGAGACCCACCGATGTAGCACAAGTGCCAATCCGTGGCCTCACATGCCCCTCAACATACCCAATGCAACTAAATATAATTTATAATAAAAATACACGCAAAGAAAACACTATTCTCATAAATAAGTAACAACATGTCAAATAATTAAACAAAAAACACAATCATCTCCATCGAAAGAATGGAGACGCCTGTGTAAGAAGCATGAGAGACCCACCGATGTAGCACAAGTGCCAATCTGTGGGCCTCACATGCTTCTCAAGCATAATAAATGCAATTAAATATATAATAAAAATATACACGCAAAGAAAACACTATACTCATAAATAAATAACAACATGTCAAATAAATAAGCAAAAAACACAACCATCTCCATCGAAAGAATGGCGACGCCTGTGTAAGAAGCATGAGAGACCCACCGATGTAGCACAAGTGCCAATCTGTGGGCCTCATATGCCCCTCAAACAAAACCAATGCAATTAAATATAATAATAAAAATTCCCTTTAAAAGGGAAGGCCAGCCTCAATGCAGAAGCGGTCCTGTAAATAGTTTGGGTCACCGTGAAAGGCATTTTTAGGATCACGCTTACATCCATGTTACATCACAGTTCACCAAACCATCAATGGTGAGAACATGCACAATGAAAAAAAAAAAAACATTAACTCCTATAACTCCTGTCAACTCTTTAATTCATTACTCCAAATTGTTCTGTATTTTTGTCTTTACTGCTTTTTACCCATGCTTGTTATTAAAATCAAGAAATACACTGCAGTTGTTAGTTAATTCGCTATGTAAACTCAACTTACATGCACATTTTATTTTAAAATGATTTTATATTATTTCGCAATGTATAGTTTACTATAAAGTAGATAGTGGCAAGCACATGATAAAGGACTGATCATTCACTACAATCTTCACTTTTAAACTGTATTTTTTGAATGTGTTGATTGTTAGTCCGAAACTCCTGCAAAGCTATGGACATGGCATCTTACCTACCTCATTCTGTAATAGGCTGCATTGTGTGTTTTCTCAGTCTTCAATCATTTTGTTGAATGTAATTTTATGAATCAAATAAAAAAGATAGAAATTGGCCTCACTTTAGTTATGTGTCATTTTACAGTATTTATAATTTATAAAGTAAGACAATAATTTATTTATTTTCTATAAGTGCATGTCAAAATATGGGATATATTGTTCAATATTATAGCTAGCCCCTAAAAACTTTATTTTCAATCGGATTTTTCCCGTTGAAAAGACAAAACTGATCTTAAAGATAGCAATAATATCATCAATAACATTTTGAGTCAATTTTATCCATAAAACGATACAGGATAGGATAGATAATTACTTTGACTTCAATGTGGTCCATATAATGAAGATTTTGATTCTACAACATTATTAGATCTGTTATCAACATATCAATTATGCACTCACAGGCAACCAAACATCATGCTATGCTCAGTAGTCCACTGATATGACCTCGTGATCATTCCCCTGCTTTGACCATGTCATTTTTTTGATATGCTGATTGCTGAACAAGTTTATGTTTATATGTGTAGGCCTAACCTATGATAACTTTTTAAGTCATAATTAATTCAAACATAACTTTGGCAATACTTAATCGTTTTCGTTCGTTGAAACGGCAAAACATACTTTCTTTTCCTTGCAAATCGAATTAGCAGACATCAAAAACATTTCCACCACGAGAAGTAAAAAAAATAATTCATACCAATAGAAGAAGGCTATAATCTTAGCTAATCTTAAGTGTACACAAACCCCATCTCAGAATTAGGTACCAGCCCTATGGGCTGGCGAAAATACACGCAAAGAAAACACTATTCTCATAAATAAATAACAACATGACAAATAATTAAGCAAACATTTATATTAATTATTTATTTAATACAGTTGTCTGCAAACACAGTCATATAAAAATGCAATAAAAATGCCCCTATCTAGTCATGCTAGTAGCCATAGAAGCCGTGGCATAGCCAGGATGTTAGTGTGAGGGGGCAAGCTAAATTTTCGTTTGTTAATTTTTTGTTCCGTTTTTAGTCCCTGCAATTTACTCTTTGCCATCCATATTTTACCCCTGAAAATTTTCGGGAGGGGGGGGCAATTTACTTCTCTAGCACCCCTGAGAGGATGTTGGTCCTCATGATGGAGAACAGGGGGGGGGGGGTAGTTCGTTGGTAGATCACCAGCGCTGTCATCTTCGGAGTCTAGTTTCACCCTTCTTAAGGTTGGTCTGAACCCTGGAATTATGAAAACTTTCGGGCCTCATAACTGCTAAATTATTAGTCTAAAGAATTTAAAAGTATACATTTTTAGAATGGAAATGACTTGATGAATTCATCTGTGAGGTCCAATTTGGGCCAAAATGCTCATTTTGGAGAAAATCCCAAAAAACGGGTTTTTTGGCCCAAATTTTTTCGTGCAACGTAACAAAAAAATTGTTTGGCCAAAAAATTTTTTTTATTAATTTTTAAAAACTAGATAAAAATATCTAGGGATCGTTTCTTCATTTTTTTGAATTTTGACCAGTGTTTGACCAAATTAATTAAATCAGAGTTTTAAGCTTAAATGTGATAGCCAGAGTATGCACAATGGGCAAGTGGACTACGTATAAGTCTATAGTCGGAATGTCTTGGTGTTCTTGCATAGATGATGCAGCTGGCTCTCAGAGCTGTTTTGGAGGCAATGTCTAGAATTGGCTTTGGCACTTGGCTAGTGATGTGCTACAGAAGACTCTGCTCTGTCTGCTTCCCTCTTCTACTGGGAAGGAAAACACTGGGAAGTGCTTATACCGTAAAACCCCGTCTACAAGCATATAGTGTGCTTCTGATGAAAGCTACATTAATCCAGTCGCCATTATGGAGTTCGAGCAAATAAATTACGGATCCAAGCATATACAAACAAGTATTATTTTAAGACCGATCAATTGTATTGGTATATTAACGCTTGCTTCGAATTAATTAAGCTTTTATAAAAAACACTATATATGCTTGTAGACGGGGTTTTACGGTATATGGGAGGTGCTTTGGCAAGTGCTTATAAACACAACTGTGGGTTGATGCAATACTCTCCAAGTTCTCTCCAGGATTTTCGATTCACTATGACAGAAAGTAATTACTATAGACGACAAAATATTTTCTACACGTTACATTCTGTCATACTATCAGGCCATGAAATTGGGAAAAACGGTGTTGTCAAATCGACTCGGTGTTTATGGCTATTAAAACTTACTCTAATGGCTGACAAGCATATGAACCAAATTATACATGTTTCCTAAAACTACCTTCACACTAATATGCCATTTGTTCCTAAAACTAGCTTCAGAGTTGTCATATCATGATTAGATTTTTCGCGTAATTACAGCTTATCGTGTTCATGGTCATGGCCAGGGACAGGCGATTTGCGCGGAAAAAAATAGCAAATTGCGTGGAATTGCGCGGAACTCTTTTTTCAGTGCAAATCATGTATATACCTGCCCATAGGAAAAAAAATAGCCAATTGCGCGGAATTGCGCGGAAAAAAAGTTCCGCGCAAATCGCCTGTCCCTGGTCATGGCTACGAAGTTTTATGCTGTAAACACAATAGCTATGTATAACTTCAGAAAAGTTTCAAAATGTTAACAGAATACTCAGCAACCCGAAAAGCATTGTGTTCTACAGAAATGAAATTGCGCAGAACAAAATGATCAATATGCATGCCTCCAAACTGACCATAAAAATAATTTTTCAGCTTGCAAATGCGACAAGGTAGCACAGGAGTAAATCCTACATTATTGTCATTTTCAATATTTACTCACGTTACCATGGAAACGGGTGCGATTTATTTCAAGCGTTACTCTCTAAATTCCAGGGACTTATTAGAAGGACAAAACCTTGAAAAGACTTAAAATTCAAATCTAATGGATTTAAATTTTACTCTAATAAAGATTTGAATTTTAAGTCTCTGAAAGGTTTTGTCATTCTAACAAGTCTCTTAGACTTATTTTTAAATCTTAGGAATTTAGAGAGTAGGACTTGCTAAATCATCATACCTGACCATAACCGTGGCAAATTTTAACAACTCTCAGGTATGATTATAATATTAGGCCTCCGAAGCCCCATTTCATTGTCCAGTTTTCTGACAAGTCCGTATCAACGAGCCGCTGATTTGCGCCACTTTGTCGGGATTCTAAGTTTTTTTTCTCACCGTTGACTTTGAGAAAGGCTCACATCTTGACCATTCAAATCAGTTGGAATTTGCAAGGTGATTGGACCCTTTATCTATAAACAAAAAGTTTAGAAAACCCAACATCATTCCCAGGTCAGAATTTGGTGGAAACCAACGATTTTTTGTGGACCGATGTTGCCATGGGAAGGGAGCAAAATTGTTAATATCCGGGATTTTAGCATAACTTGGGTACCTGAACATCATATCCGAAAAGAAAATAATCCATAACATATGGGCAACCAAAGTGCCAAAAATATGTTGGCGGATATTAACCTTTATTCATCATCATTTCATCAAAATTGCTGTCGTTAAGGGCTCTGGTATTAACGTTTGGACATTATTTTTGTGGGACCTGAGAGTACACCAGACATATCGAGTTGCATTTTGATATTTGTTCAATTCACGATATAATACAAATTTTACGACAAATTATAAAATTTGATATTTCTTAAATTTTGATATTCAACAGTCCTCGAAGTAAACTTTATAAATCTAACGATATGTACTTAAAGTGTATGTAACTGGAATGAAAAGCCGATGATCAATAGATAATTTTGACCTTTCATATTGAAGATATATATTTTTTTTGGTGTTTTGGGGAAAAAATCCATATCTTCAATACGAAAGGTCAAAATTTTCAATTGATCGTCGGCTTTTCATCCCAGCCACATACACTTTACATGTCGTTAGATTTATAAATTTTACTTCAAAATTATTTGATATCAGAAAGACATTCTTCGTATTTAGAATGCAATTCGATATGTCTGATGTCCTCGCATGTCCCACAAACAATACTGTCCAAACGTTGCTACCAGAGCCCTTAATCCTAATGATAAGGCCTAAAACAAAAATTGTTTGATTGGCGTAACCCGACCGACCCTAAAAATAGGCCCGACCCTAGACATTTTTTAGCAAAAAATGAATAAAAAAATAAAAAAAGATTACAATTTAAAAAAATTACCTACCCTAATTTTTTTTTTTTCATGTTACGCCAATCAGACAATTTTTAGGCCTAAAATAAAGGAGAAACCTAAAAGGAAAATTGGAAATACCAAACAAATTCTTTTATTTATTTATTGCATGTAAGAGCTTTTTTCTTGTGTGTTTAAAATGTGTAGAATGGGTCCAAGCATTAATTTTGTATTATGATGACCTAATTTATCAAATTTCTAACACACAAGGAAAAAAGCTCCTGCGCAAAACTAAAATTCAGACACTCAAGAAAAAGAATGAAAGGTTTTTGTGTTGTTTTGTGTATCCAAATTTTGTTTCGTTTTTCTTGAGTGCAAGAGCTTTTATCTTGCGTGTTTAAATTTTAGATTTGCATGTAAGACCTTTTTTTTCTTGTGTGTTTAAAATGTGTAAAATAGGTCCAAGCATTAACTTTGTATTATGATGACCTATTTATCAAATTTCTAACACACCGGGAAAAAGCTTTTGCACGCAAAACTAAAATTTCAGACACTCAAGAAAAACGCTCTTGCACTCAAGAAAAAGAATGAAAGGTGTTTGTTTTGTTTTGTATATCCAAATTTTTTTGAAAGGCTTCTCTTTTATTTATTAGTGATAACGATTTTATGAAATGGGGCTCAGTGAAGAACGCAACTAAAATAGCAGGTGAAATCAATAGCCTACCCCTCCCCCACCTTTTTTTTCTTTCTCAAGTTTTTTTAGGGTTAGGGCAAGGGTTCTGGTTTAAAGGTTAGTTGGTAGTTAGGCTGCCGGGGTTGTATAATTGTGCAAGGTTAGGACAACCTCGCTTTTCTGTAAAAAAAAACGTTTAAAAATGAAACAAAAAATATATAAGAGCGGCCTGAAAAATTAATGTGCGGGCGGTTGAAGACGTACCCCGGTCGAGGACTTCCAAACAATTTTTGGCCCAATTATGATTATTTATCACAGCATTCTGTTATTCAAATATTAATAAAATACAATTCTTATTACCCTAAGTTTATTGATTTGGATTTGACATGGTTCATAAACCTTTTATAATGCATGCCCACAGATTTACATAAATTTATAGAATCGGTAGTATTAAAATTCACCATTTTTAATAGGACTCCATGCATGGGTAATTTGTGCAAGGACAGTCAACATTTCTACATGTTCTACACAGACCTATTGTAAATTTGTAGCATTGGGTATATTAATACGGGATATATTATGACGGGACAACTTGAAGTCTGTTTGGTCTACATCTCGATGGTTTGGACAGCATTATAGATCCTGATGGCACATCCATGACATTAAACATGCTAATAAATTTACTTTTTAAGTAGCCAATCTGATATTATAACTTCTGGTGCACATGCGGAACTCTGTCTAAGATACTTTCGATGATACGTCATTTATTTGTTGGTCATTTTGATGACTATCATTTGAATAAACTTCTGGCGAAGATTTTTCAAGCGGATGTTAAAACTTCTGGTGAAGTCAGATGATGTGGACGTAGTGTGATTTGCCTCTAGGCAGCTTTTTACCACTGTTTTTACTGAACAGAAACAGAAAGATTAAGTATGACGCGTACGCCAATGTAAAAATTGTGCAGGTAGTGTAGGGATATGTAGGCCTACAACTTAATCTGTGTGTTTTCATAAATAATTCATAATTATTTATACGAATACAGAACAAACACACAAACCAGTGACATTATAATAGATTCAACCAAAGAAATATGAGGCTAATATGATATGATGGTATAACTGTCAACATTATAAATAACTAAATAATATTGAGGACCACCGACTTTCGCAGTCCAGCAGCCGCAGCTTTGTATTAAGAGAAGGAAAGTAATCGAATCTCTACATTATGCGCTAGTATATGGCAATCAAGACAGCTGGAATATCTATAGGCCATTACAACAGCAAACCTCCGCGTGTTTATGTGATTGCCTCATTTTTTAACTCAACCCCACCCAAAAAACACACATCCACCCCATACACCCTCCCCACACACACCCACCCCACGAAATGGCGATGCAGTGGACAACTTTCCTCATATTCGCGTCGATGTTTTCGTTCATCAAGGAGTATCAACAGCACAAACCACCACGGCCCCATATTGTATTTGTCCTGGCGGATGACTTAGGCTACAATGACATCGGATACCATGCTGTCCATGGTATGTCTGCAGTCAAAACACCGCACTTGGATACACTGGCTTCAGAAGGTGTCAAACTGGAGAATTATTATGTACAACCTATTTGTTCACCATCGAGGAGTGTCCTCATGACGGGGAGATATCTGGTAAGTACAGTTTAAGGGCTGGGGTATGAGCGACCTTGAAGTACCGGTATCTGGAGAGGGGAAGCAATGAGTTACCCCAAATCACAGCGGCAGGTAGTGACTGGGCCGCCGAGTGCTAATATATAATTATTTTGGAAGGTTCGTGTTTGTTTTAAATTTTGGGGCGTTTTTCCCAAATTTGATATTTTTGGTGATATTTCAAAAAAGCGACATGCCATAGACAACTCTTTGGGCACATAGTTTGTTATTGTTATTGCAGTTCTTTTCCACATACCTACGTTAACATTCGATTGGGTGATTTACTAATATTATATATTTTATGACTGCAATTTGGCGTTTTCAATGCGTTTTACACGTATCATGAAATTAACGCAAATATCTAGTCACGCTGCTTTTAGAATTTTTACCTGATCGTCGGCTTTTGCAGGCAACAGAATGCAGATTGGCTCACGATAGATGTCGTATTCCTCTATGTGGTTCACTTATTGATAACATGAGTTTGCATTCCTTGTAACAACACACACATTGCCGTCTGGAAACCGGGTCTGGTACTGATTTTGGGACAGCCATTAGACTTCAGCGCCGTATCAAATCTCATGAAAACCACACGACTGACGACTATGTGTTTATGTTTCCCGCACGAAAGCTTGTGTCTACATCTATTACTATACTTCTTTGGAAACGTTGACCTTTGACCATTCTTTGTATAACGCCCTGATATGACCTTGATATGTTCGCTTGATTGGGTACGTTATAGCATCCATTTCATTGACTTGTTAGGACTTGGTCAGTAGATAATACTCCAGGGATACAATAGTTTAACATGGTGTGTGAGCATGGTGAAAGACTCATTATTGATTAGGCGCGGACATATTAAAGGCACAGGTCCTTTGCGTGTATAGCAGAAAATTATAATAGAATGTGTGAATAGAATGTTTGGAATTTTGCAACTAAAATACTAACTGCATTCTGCATTATGTATTTATTTATTTATTTAGGCCTATGCCTATTTATTTATTTACTGACTTATTTATTTATTTATTTTATTTATTTGGTATATTAGTTAGTAGGCCTAGTTAGTAATATTCCATGATAGGCCTACGTCGGTTTATTATTGATTGTTGATAACTTGACAACTTGATTGATTGATCGATTGATAGTCATTTCACATTATATTCCTAGTTTATAGGCCAATTTGAATAGCATCGTACATTAGATAAATAGACCCATCAGTATTGATTTATTCTATTCAGCAATATCAAGGATTACTATCAAACTTCTCATAGCTAATTGTCAGTTGGCTCAGTGGTAACGCAGTAGGTTTTACATCACGGAGGTCCCGGGTTCGATTCCCACCTCTGCCTACTTTTTGCAAGGCTGAGAAAAAAATGAAATTTCTGGACTGCAAACTTATTTGGCGCGCGATCTGAGCTGGTCCTTTTCTGGTGGCTGTGTCTGTTACAGGCACACTCCCTCTGCATCCAAACCAGGTTCACGCTCATTGCACCTCCCTTAATAAATTAGGGTGCAAACTATAATATTTTAGAACTCTACCGAATTGCTGAAGTGATACTTAAATGTAAATATATAATTCACTAATCTTATAATTCACTAAATATTAATTCACTAAGGGAATAATCAGAAATAATTAGGGTGATTACGTAACTGATGCATGCATGAACCATATTTTGTACTTTCTTTCTTCTCAAAATTACAAAAAAAGAGACTTTTATGAAGATAATCATGTTACTCTTCACCATGCTATTAAAACTGGAACACAAACGAAATTAAAAAAGTGTCAGTGCAAACTTCAGATAAAAAAAATCAAAGAATGGGCCAACATGGGAATCGAACCGAGCCACATACGATGTAAAATTGGCTCTATTCAAAAGATACTTTCGGATATCGGAAGAGCATCCGCTTCGGATACTAGTATCGGAATAAAGAAATGTATCCAATAATAGTAGCTACTTCATAGTGACTTCAAAACCAATGGATTTTTTTAATATTTTAATATAGGAAGTTTATTAATCATATTATTTCATTTCGAGAGTGTGTATGGACAGTTGTGTCACTTGTGTTGTTAACAGGCCCTTTATTTGAGCGTATTTATATATAAAACTATCACGTGGAAATACAGCTTAAAAATTATATGAATGCAGAGCAGAGTGTAACAAAAGTAAATTTAATATACTTTCCGGCCATACATTGTAGCTTATCGGAGTTGATTTCATTAAGGGGGGACTGCACTCCTTGATAAATTTTTGACTATTTTTGCATTTTTCTCAAAAAATAATAACACACTGGTAACAAAACTTATGTATATTATAGGGGCAAAGGATCCCGTTACTAAACTGGAATTTCAGTGACTCAAGACAAGCAGTACGTTATTTATGATAAGAAAGGAGGTAGCGCTAGAATGTACCTCATTTCTTATAATGAACCACTTGTCTTGAATCACTGAAATTTCAGTGAAGTAATTGGATTCCTTGCCCCTATAATATACATTTTGTTACCAGTGTGTAGTTATTTTTTGAGAAAAATGCTGAATTAGTCACACAATTTATCAGGGGTGTAATACCACCTTAAAGCCATTTATAATTTAAACACTCAATGTCCATCATCTGTGCTGCTGAATTGTGGCAATCGGAGCCAAAATACAACCTCACAGCTTTTTACGTATACACTGAAAAAAAAAAAAAGTTTGGTTAGAACCACATCGGGCGACATATTAACTTGTTGTTCAAATAATATTCAACAAAATTTCTGACATCTAAGAGCCCAACGTTGAGAAATACATAATTGATGATACTGAACCGGGTGAATTGAAACGGAGGTAAATTCTAAAACGTTTGGCGGTTTGGATTTGCCCAACAGTTGGTGTAGGGATGCATATTTCCACAACGTTGGGCAAAATTTCGCCCAACTTTTTTGCAGTGTAGTGTTCATCAATAACAACCACTAATTCCTGGTTGGTTTCACATTGTCGATTAATAATTTAATTCATGATATCTGCTTACCATACATAACTCAATATGCCGTATCAAACGTGCTCTTATTTCATGTATTTCGTGTTAATACCATTAGATCCGGTATGGTTTACAACATCGGCTATTTAAAGCAGCTCAGCCAACCTGTTTGCCTCTAAGTGAAACCACCTTACCGGAGAAACTAAAAGAGTTGGGTTATATGACACACGCAATAGGAAAATGGCATCTTGGTTATTGTAGAACAGAGTGTCTACCAACGCGTCGCGGGTTCGACTCTTTTTTCGGTAAGTTGCGCAGTTACCCTGATCAATAAAATGAGCACATTGATGTAAATGTATTGGATTATAGTGGTAGTCTAGTAGTGATCAATATAAAAATGTGAAATTTATAATTTATTGGTGTAGTTTTTCGATTAATTTAAGAGAAAAAAAGAAAATTCACTCTCGACGGCAGACGACAAGTTTCAATTTCGAAGACGTGACTTTCGTTCCAAAGTCCAAAAGTCCAATAGCCCAATATCTGGTACCAGCATGAACCTGCATTAAAATGAGTACAAACAAGCCTTGTATTTGGTTCAGTGGTTCTTAAGGGATGGGGTATGAACGTTTGGACAGTATTTATTAATGGGACATTAGAGCACATCAGACATATCGAATTGCATTCTGAATACGAAGAATGTCCTTCTGATATCAAATAATTTTGATTTTTGAAATTCGCAATGTAATACACATTTTATGGCAAATGATTAAAATTGATATTTTTGATATTTAACAGTACTCGAAGTAAACTTTATAAATCTGATGATTTATACTTAAAGTGTATGTAGGTGGGGTGAAACGCCGACGATCAATTGAAAATGTTGACCTTTCGTATTGAAGATATGGATTTTTTTCCCCAAAACACCCAAAAAAATTAGGTCTTTTGGGGAAAAAACTCCATATCTTCAATATGAAAGGTCAAAATTTTCAACTGATCGTCGGCTTTTCCTCTCAGCTACATACACTTTAAGATATCATTAGATTTATAAAATTTACTTCGAGGACTGTTATATATCAAAAATGTGAAAAATATCAAATTTTAATAATTTGTCATAAAATTTGTATTATATCGTGAATTTCAAAAATGAAAATTATTTGATATCAGAAAGACATTCTTCGTATTCAGAATGCAATTCGATACGTCTGATGTGCTCTCATGTCCCACAAAAAATAATGTCGAAACGCTCAAAACGCTCATTCCAGATCCCTTAAGATACAGATTCTTAAGATACAGCTATCGATATTTTGAAAAAATATCTACAAACTATCAAATATATTTGTTTCCTATTTTCATTTAATGAAAGGATACGGTGTAGGAGGTAAAGATCACTATGATCACAACAAGACATTCACTTATCACACGAACAGTCCTATTGGTAACAATTTGAACATTGCCATTGATGATGTGGAAGAATCAAGACTTCTGGAGTTTGACATTGATGATTTGGAAGAGAGCAGCGACTTTGCTTTTGATGATTTGCAACAGAGGGGTCTTCTGGGTTATGTTCGCAACGGAGTGAAAGAAATATGGACCGGGAAAGATTTGAGGGCAAATGAGACAATGGAATGGAAATATGAAGGGGTTTATTCTACGACTTTATTTACACATAAAGCACAGGAAACCATTGAGAGGCATGATCCGAAAGAGGTAATAATTCAATTCATCCTCTTTTGTTATTCTTAGAGAATGAAAGTATTGAGACCAGTCGTGTATTTATCGCCTGATATATATAATATAACACGGTATACCATTATTCTACCCTTTTTTAATAAGTGGAACAACGAGGCAAAATGCCATGCAAGTTGTTTACGTGATAATACATGTAATGAAATTATTGAAGATATTCGTCAGGATTGTCTACATTATTCTCAGTCTACCATTATTTTTAGATCACGAGGCAGAACATAACTACATCATAAACTGGGAGGGGCCTAAATTCTTCATCAAAAAAGTGAAGAATCCACAAGGTGAATAGGAGGGGGGTCAATTTGGAGGCGTGACGAAAAAGCTATGAACAACGAGGGGGCTCAGCTATTTTCTCAGTCATGCATACAATAAGTGAATCCAGGAAAAATCAACTGGCTAAATGTATATTCAGAGCTATTCAGCTAAGACGGCAAGTGCTAGTGTACTGGATACAGCACGGTCAAAAAGAAGTAACCAGCAGTAAAGTTTCATATAACATCACCACTGATTGAGGGAACCTGGATTTGATTCGGTGAAGTTCTCTAGTAATAATGGTATCTAATGTGTTATATCGTCAGGCGACAGGGTCTCAAACAATATTTGTGTTCTCATTCTCAAACAGATCAACAATAAAATTATGTGTGGACTGTGGAGTGGATGTATACTCTGAGCAGCAATGTAATTTATCTCTTTTTTACGATTTTCTTTTCCCTCCTGCTCCTCTATTTGCTCGTGAAGCCCATGTTTCTCTACCTCGCATATAAAAACGTACATAGCCCTCTCCAGGCTCCCCAGCGATACATGGACATGTTTACACACATCGAGGACTACGGGCGGCGTTCTCTTGCTGCAATGGCTTACATCCTTGACGAAGGAGTCAAAAATGTTACTGATATACTCAAGAAAACTGGAATGTGGGATAATACAGTCTTCATATTTTCATCAGGTAATTATTTAAGAACTTTTAAGTCACCGGAAGCCCAGATACAGAAAATGGATGATACCTTTCAATGCCAATGGTTTATGTTTGATCATCTGTCTAGATCAGTTACTGTGTTTTACACCCGACTTAATCTATACATTTTTACTGCTTCATTGTATCATATTTGTTCTTGTTATAGCCGATTCAATCCATAGTGGGACGTTTTTCCAACAAATCGAAGCTGCCAGTCATTTATCTGCAGTAGCGTAGCCAGCGGGGGGGCAGGGGGGGCAGAGTGCCCCCCCTGACAAAAAAATGAAAGAAAAAGTGCCCTTCTGACAAAAAATGAAAGAGAAAATCAGGAGGGCAAAGGAAAAGAAAAAGGGCAAGGAGCCCCTTTTCTAGCTAAATTCAGGGCCAAAATAGTGTAAAATACAAAAAATGTTCGCGCTACGCGCGCACATTGTAACAATAAAGCCCTTTTTAGCCGGATAATGGGCAAAAATAGTGTAAAATACCTTTTTTTTCGCGCTACGCGCGCACATCATCCCAATAAGGCCCTTTTCGGGAAGCTCGAAGACATACATTCTCTATGTATTGTATGATGCAACTGCAATTTTTTTTCGTCTGTGCCCCAACATTTTATTTTGCCCCCCCCCCGCGACCAAGAAAGCTGGCTACGCCCCTGTTCATCTGTACCTCATCTTTCACGTGATATGCATGATCGCCCGATAACCTGAACTTGTTTGAAAACCGTTCCACGATGGGTTGAATCTGCTATAATCATTTAGGCTTCATACAATTTGCCGTAGAATTTACAACTTACACTTTTACCTAACGTGATTTATACGCGAGTTGTACTTCCTTGTAAGAGGCCTAAGTACAACTGGAAGAAGCTGCTTCATGCTCCTATTAAGAACCGTTTCCAGATTGAACTTTCAAACAGATTCCAGATCCTCCAGTGTGACGACAACAACCAGTCACCAATTTCTGAGAGGTATGAAATGTTTGAGAAAGTAGTAGAAGAAATCGCGGAAAATGAAGCCCTTGTGGAATACCCAGCTGGGTGACAGACAAGACCCTCAAGTTGAGATCAGAAAGAGATGCGGCCAAGAAGACATATCTACTTGATAGAACTCGCCACGCCAGTGTGGAGAAAACACCCAGCTCAACGAGTCACATTGGGCTGGTGAACTTGCCTCTATACACAGGCAGATGTAAGACCTGCAAGTAGCAACTGAAAATGGCAATTACAACACCACATGGAAAATAATCCATGACATCTCGGGGAAGAAGAAGAGATCAAATCCCAAAGTGAAGAAGAGAGATGGGACAGTCCCCTGGAGTGACAAAGAACTACTTGCTGAGTGGAAAGACTACTTCTGTGCTTTGCTGAACAATGACAATGGGCCACCAACATCTGATCTCCCACCACCCGCCGAGATGGACTTGCCTATTTGTGCTGATCCCCCTACCCTGGAAGAGACCAGAAAAGCCATTCAAGCAATGAAAACAAACAAAGCTGCTGGACTGGACTGTGCGATTACCACTGAGGCACTCCAGGGTGTTGGTGAAGCTATGGTAGACATCATCCATAATTTCTGTGTGGAAGTTTTTACAAAGCTTACTTTACCGGAACAGTGGATTACCCATGTTATTGTTCCCTTCCAAAGAAAGGAGACCTCAGCCGGGGTCAGCCTCATGAACAAATATAGATGAATCACACTGATTTCAGTTGCAGCTAATGTGTATAATAGGATCCTACTGAATAGAATTAGGGACCACGTTGATCCTGTAATAAGAAGTAACCAGGCCGGATTTAGACCAGGCACAAGCTGTGCACAGCAAACGCATATCCTCCGTAGAATCATGGAGGCTTTCCATAGTTACCAACTTCCACTAACTATAACATTCATTGACTTCCAGAAAGCCTTTGATTCAATCAACAGGAAGATGATGTTTTCTGTTTTGCGGCACTATGGTATCCCAGAGAGCATTGCAAGGGCAATACGTGTACTGTATACTAATTCACAAAGTGTCGTATTGGTAGATGGCAACATCTCGGATCCCTTCCTAGTGACTACTGGAGTATTGCAGGGGGATGTTCTAGCCCCATTCCTATTCATTGTTCTCATCGACTATTTGATGAAGATGGCTACCGAGGTGACTGACAGTGGTGTTGAAACACACCCGCGACAACTACGATATCCTGAGGATCCAGGAAGATGAACCATGCAGAAGATATGCTCTCTACACCCCATTACATGGTAAAAGAAGACCTGGAAGGCAAAGAACATCCTACTTGTCTTATGTGCAAAAACTGTTGGAAGATTTCGACAACTTTCTACTGCCAGATGCCATTGCCACTTTGGCTTCAGATCGTATTACATAGTAAGTAAGTAAGTAAGTAAGTAACACGGCATTTATAATGCGCCTAATGCCAGAGGATACAAAGCGCAGAAACACAGAAAACAAAACAAAACAAACAAAAGCAACATCATGAGAAAAGGTATATTTTGAGAAGGGATTTGAACCCGGTGACAGTTTGGGCACTGCGGATATTTAGGGGGATTGAGTTCCATTTGTAAGGAGCAACCACTGAAAAGGCCCTGTCCCCGGCACCCTTGTTCGTCCTTGGTACACGAAGATTAAGACCATGGTCCGAACGTGTGGTGACTGAGCCCTCATGAGGACGTTTAACAGTTAGGCAAGAGTTTTGAAAGTAATGCGTTCCTTTATACGAAGCCAATGGAGTTCTTTCAACAGGGGACTGATGGAAGTGCGTCTCGGCGACAAGAAGACTAAGCGGGCACATTTATTCTGGAGCCGTTGTAATCGATCAATGTCCTTTTGCGCAATATTGTTGAACAAAACATTACAGTAGTCCAGGCGGGATAAAATCATGGCTCTGATAATATTGGCGCAGGTGTCTTGATCGATATACTTCCGGATTCTGTATAAATTGCGTATTTGCCAGTTGATGGTTTGGCTCAGGTTAGTTATATGTTTGTCCATATTCAGTTGTTGGTCGAAAACAAAACCCAAGTTTCGCACATTGGATGATTGAGGAATGATATCATCACCAATATTAAAGTCAATATCCTGTAACCGGGATTTATGATGAGCAGATGACATAACAAAAAACTCTTGTTTTATCGGGATTTAACTTAAGTTTGTTTGTTATCATCCATGCGTTAATATCCCTAACACACTGAGAAATCTTGAAAATAGCACATGAAATATCACCAGGAATTGTAGGATCAACGGGTAAATATATTTGTATATCGTCAGCATATACATGGTACATCAGATGGTGATGGCGAATGATGCGACCAACATTGTGAGTGTATAGAACAAACCCAAGTGGTCCGATAACCGACACTTGAGGTAGGCCATGCTGAAGCAAGATGTCATTTGAATATGCACCGCTTACAGCAACACGGCAAGATCTATTCTCGAGATAGGATGAGAGCCACTGTTGTGCAACACCAGTGATACCAAACTCATCAGCGACCCTCTGCAGCAGAATTTTACGATCGACAGTGTCGAACGCTGCAGAGAGGTCGAGTATAATGAGGAGAACAGCCTGTTGACTGTCCAGGGCATGGGAAAAATTATTGTGAACACGGGCAAGAGCAGTCTCAGTGCTGTGATGGGTCCTGTATGCCGATTGCATTGGCTCAGCAAGATCATGTTCATCAATATGATTTTTAAGTTGGGAAACAGCACATTTTTCAATGATCTTAGATGTTAACTGGAGATTGGCAACGGGGCGGTTCATTTTTATTGAGCGATAGCTTTTTCAATACAGGAGTAATGACCGCTCTGTGCAGATCTTCTGGGACGGTTCCTGTGGACAAAGACATATTCACAATTTTTGTGAGTGTAGGGAGCAAGATATTGACATGTTGTTTTATGAGCCATGTGGGAAGAACATCCAGAACACACTGTTTGTTTGGACACTTTGTTATAACCTGTAACAACTCGTCATCTGACACATGTGTAAAATGATTGAATGCAATGTTAGCACTTACACTACTGATATATTAAAAACATTCACATCATCATTAACCACAGATTTGTCAACCTCGTCCCTGATCTTGTTGACCTTGCCAATAAAATATTTACCAAAAGCATTTACAAGATCAACAGGATTCTCTGTATCAGGGATAGGATTTGAGTCCTTGTTGAGGAGCTCGTTAACAACATTGTACATGTCCTTAACACTACAAGACTTCTCAAATTTGTTCTTATAGTTTTTGGTTCAGCTACAAGGTCCTTGACTGTCTGTTTTGAGGTGAGGAATTCTTCACGATGAATAGATGACCACGACTTCCTCCATTTCCGCTCACAGCGCCTGCGTTCTCTGATGGTTTCATTAACTTTATCACCAAACCAACCCGGTTGGTGTGACATACTTGACCTCCTTGTTATTGACGGAGCATGGCTGTCAAGAACTTCTAGGCAAGAGCGGTTATATTCATTGAACAAATCGTCCACGTTGGCATAACACTTCTGCGAGATAGCCAGCATTTTCATAGAAAGATCTTCTGAGAAGCGTTGATGATCAATGCTGCTATATCTGCGAAAGGTCCGAACAGATGGGCGCTGTTTGGATAAGTTAATGGAGCAGTTTACCATAAAGTGATCTATGGTGAAAGTGACACAATCAACACAGATATCATGAATTAAGTTGTCAGAAACTCTGGTTACAACAACGTCAAGGATATGGCCACTTCTATGTGTTGGCTCGGTCACATGTTGACTCATTCCAACTGATGACAGGCAAATAGACACATGTTTAACATCACTCTTGGCAGGCAAATCAAAGTGCACATTCCAATCTCCAACAAGTAGGACTTTGCCAGGCAGTAAGTTCACACAGTCAATGAAATCCTCTATTTCAAGAAGGAAAGATGACAATTTGAACTTATTGACAGCAGATGGCGATGGTCTATATACAATGATGATGTAAACTGAGCGAGACATGTTGGACACAACAGTATATTCAAATGTTGTGAATGTAGGTATGTCAATGTTCGTAAGATGACAGAGTCCAATTTGTTGTTTAAAGAGGATCCCAATTCCGCCATGAGTGTCACCAGATGCATAAACACGAGGAGTATTTATAAAAGTGTAACCAGGAGGTGACATTTCCCTGATAATGACAGGGTCGTCTGGTTTCATCCAAGTCTCTGTAAGACACAGTACATCTATATCATGGGTGATTACATACTCACAAATGTCATTTGATTTATTACCCACGGACTGGGCATTCCATAGGCTCAAGTTTAGATTTTCATTTCCACTGGGTGCTGATTTTGTGTTGTTGAGTACAGGTGGATTATCACTTGCAACAGTTGGTAGCTTGTTGGGCGTGAAGTGATTAGATCTACCACCACTGCAACCACGCTGAGTCCGCTGAACACCACAAATGTTGAGCTCCTTCAAAGTTTCATAAGTTGAAAGGGGTAATTGACACTTTTCTGGCATCAATCCCAATAAATTCAATCTGGAGTAGGAAATCAATGGAGACATGATGATCAAGTCCCCTTGAACCAAAATGGTGATATAAACAATCCACAATGCTAAGCATGCCATGTGCAACCAAGTGTCTATGAACTAATGAAGTAGAAAACTATGGATTCCGGTGCAATGTGAATGATGTATGTTATCACAACCACAGAAAATATGAAATATGAATTTCATCAAAATTCATCAAAATTCAGTCAAAAGAGACCAAATAAAGTAGATCAGTTTGATCACGACAGTTTAATCTCTCCAATGGTGTATGGTAGAAGACAAAAAGCACAGCAGAAACAGCCCAAAATATAAAAAGTTGGGAGAGCAAAAGAGTAGTGCAGCCAGACAGGCGCATCAACAATCAATCAACATGGAGAAACTTTGTAGTCGCCTGCTTCGCAGCCGAATGAAATGAATGAAATGAAATGATTTATACGTGTTAACAGTAAACATCTGAAGGAGATGTCAAACATCTTTACTGTACTTCTTCCGGACGTTGTTGATGTTCTTTAACTCTCTTTCAGATGGTATTTCTAGCAGAGAGTTATACATTTTGCATGTTTTGTTAACAAACACTCCTTTGAATTTCTCTGAGAAGCCTTGAACGTATAAGGGACTATCAGTTAACAAAGGTTGTTGGGTTGGTTTTTTTTTGAAGGAGAGTATTCGTCACTCTGGTTACTCTTGGACTCTTTGATTTGAGCTCGCTTAGAACTCCAATTTTCATAGCCATAACGTTAAAGTGGCGATTTGGGTCATGGAGTCGGCTCCTAAAAGAATGTTCCAGTCGCTTTATAATAAGAAATAAAGTAGTGTAAAAACGGCATTCCTGTCTTTTTTGCTCCATCACAGATAATGGCGGTATGCTTAGTCATGCAGGAAACAACTGGCCCCTGAATGGGGGAAAATGGGGCTTATTGGAAGGAGGAATACGGGCAGCAGGATTCGTCAACAGTCCGTTACTTTCCAATCGCGTTAAAGGCACAGTTAACAAAGAACTGATGCACATCAGCGATTGGTTCCCTACGTTAGTAGATGGTGTCGCAGGTGGAAGTACCGCACAAATGAAGAAACCACTAGACGGAGTTAATCAATGGAAAATGATTAGGTACCTAAAGATACCGACAGCGTTATATGGGAACGTATGTGAACACGGTGCGTGAACGAGCGGTGTCAATTTGCGTGCCATTCAAGGGTGCCGATTGGTTATAGCAACATCACATGACATCGCGCGTTTGAGTACCGCGTTCACGTTCGTTCACCAGCGTATTGTCTAATACGCGGCCTGGGTTTCTCCATACCATTTTCACACTGGTGTGGCAGTGATGTCAGTGCGCATTTCATTGGGCGCACCTTCAAATCGCTAACATAGATGCGCGAGCGAAGTTGACGTCACTGCCACATCAGGGTGAAAATGGTATACCGGAAGTCAGTTTTATCGAAATTACCCTGTCATTGCGTATATTGGATCAACCCGTACGTCGGGAACGCGTACTGTATGCTCTGCTGTTCGTGTGTATGGGGTGCTGATGGACACGCTTTTAAACCCGCATTATTGTATTGGCATGATTGTGGGAAGGAATTTTGGTCAAACTGTCTTGCGGTAGAGCAACCCAGGATCCGCGTCAACCGTTAATTACCAAATAACTTGAATAGACCATACCTCTAAACTTCACCTTAACTCTAACCAATAACCTTAGCCATAGTCCTTACCTTAAACATGACACTGGCCCTAACAACGCTAACCCTATAATGCTTGCCGTTACCTTAACTCTCGCCACGCGGTTGTCGACTGCAGACGACAAATTTAAAAAAAATAATAAATTTTCAAAAATTTCAGAATTGTATTTTTTCATTACCATGTTTGGAATCAGCATGAAAAATGAAAGAAAATGAGTACAAACAAGCCTAGTATTGGTTCAGTGGTTCTTTAGATAGCTCCTTATATTTTGAGAAAATATCTCGAAACTTGGATTTTTTATGTTGAAGGTTGGCTAGCACGCAGAGCATTACCCCTATGCCTTATTCTAATCTTCAATGAATGCCCTATAAAACTTGAACCCTTTTCAGACTAATAACCCGTCGGACTAATTTGATGTGTCCATATCTTGGTTCTTTTATATTCTGCACACCGTAACAAAATGAATACCAACTACATGTACAATATCAATGTCCCATCATTACCTTACTGTATTTTTGGGGTAAATTTCCAGCGAAAGTGGCGCCTCCAACAGAAGTGAGATTCTATTAAACATTGATGAACTAGAAGAGTTTCCTCAGATGACGTATACAGAGTATAACTATTGGCAAGCTAACCTGAATAGAAAGGAAACATTGAATCCATTGATACGAGCTGGTATCAGGAGTGGTGATTGGAAGTTACTGACCGGTACCACGGGCACGGGTGAGTAGTTGAAACACCTATTCAATTAGCAGCAATTTAGAACTATGGATTACGTTTCACAATAATGAATCTTCACGATATTATTCTTGCTGAGAGTGATGTGCTGATAATCTCTCCTCCCCAGGGTTTATTTATGCCATTGCTGTGCCAGCCACGGTTTGATGTTTCCATCCACCAGGGGCTATTTTAACGTGCCTCCTGGCACGTTCGTGCAGTGAGAATAGAAATCCGTGCAGTGAGAATTAAAAATCCGTGCTTTCAAATATTTCTATACTAGTTTCAGCCCGAAAAATGACTAAGAAATTAAAGAAGTTCCTCCACAAAGTAAGACTAATCTATAGTCGCGAAATCCTATATCCTATATTGTATAGTTTGTGGTGATTAGTCAAACATTCAATTGATAGGGGAAATCAAGCAAATATTGCCTCACAACGCCTCCGGTAATGCCCTTTCCTCCCAATTTTTCGGTCACTCGTGGGGGAAAGCCTCTGGACGAGAAAATCCGCAACAGGCGTGAGCAGCTCCATTTACCGGTCAGAAATTGTCCAGAATTTAGACATTTAATTGCTGGTCAATTGAAAATGTTAAATGCTTTTAATATTGTGCAATCATTGTATGTGTTTTACTGTACGTTTAATGTTTTTTATCTGGCAAATGTGTCATAACAACAGAACGGTTAAAGTGCTACTTGGTTTTTTCACACGAGGCCAATAATGAATTATCATGTGTGTTAAATCCTAAAAGTTCAATCTGGTTAAAATCTGATAAAATAAAGATGGAATCTTTGCACTATTGCAGTTTTTACTCACCCTGTATATTGCTTGTCGAAAATAAACACCTCGTTTATGGACTGAGTGTGTTTAATCTTTTGTAATGAAATTTTTATGCAATTTGCCGACAACTTATGCACCTTTGCATCACTTAAAGGAGTATTTCGTGATCCTAGCATCCTCTTTTTATGACATTTTTCAGTACATATCCACGAAAAAAGCATATTCCCAAAATTTCACTTGATTCCGATTTTGCGTTTGCGAGTTATGCATGATCATGTGTATTACACTGCTCCATAGACAATACGTTGTAATTTCGTTCTGGTGCACCAGAACGAAATTCAAATTTCGCGATATCTTTGCTAAACGAATTAATCTGCAAGAAATATTTTGTACATAAACATTATGTAGCCAGAGTATTCCAGTGATATAAAAATCTCAAAATGCCCTTTTAAGTTGCAGCAATCTTATCACATTTTGAGAACTTAACGCTACTGTGCGACAGGTTAAGAGATGGTAGAGACACGTGAGCATTTCTTTCAACAATTAATAAAGAGGTTCTGTGTACTTTTATGGAAAAGAATGACATTTTAAATGAAACCTACCCTTCTAAGTAAATCACACGGATTCTTTTTTATTATTATTACATTTTACAGGTATTAATTTCGTGCAATTGTAGGCACCTGTGTGCATTTTATGCATTTTTGCAGAGTTTGTATTCATTTTTGCATATCAATACCATCAACCATAAACTTAATGACATTAATGATCCTAGTGTGTACTTTTTTGGAGCTGTAGGTAATTAAAAATAATGACAAGCCAATTTAATCAATTAGTGAAATACATTAGTGAACCAGACATGTATCAATTTTCAACTTTAAAGGTCCGTAACCCGACCAACAGCATCATAATGATAACATAGATGATGAAAACTAGACATTTAAATGCCTCATGGTCAGATCTATCATAAGTGTCTAAAGTTGAAGTACAATATTGAAATTTCAACTTTTAAAACCCTGATTTTCTGCATTTCATTGCATAAATGCTGAAAGATTAATCTTAGTCAATTTCAAGACACTTTGGCGGCAATTTTTAAAGGTGAAATGCATCTATATTCTCCTTAAACAATGTTGTTGCACTACTTTAAGATGTTTAGAATCATTTTCTTATCCATATCTGACAGAAATGAGATACATGTATTTTACTCTCAATGATAGTAACTGCCTAAAGCGGTATGCCATATTTCTTTTTTTTTTTTTTTTTTAAAGGCGGCCAAATTAAGTTTTTAGTTCTCAGTGGATTCTCAGAAACATAAGTAGTGAAAATAACCAGGAAAAAGGAAAGAAATCAATGTCCTTATAGATGTTATGAACAAAAAAGTAACAGCCCCATCCCCAATTGTGGTATATACCACACATACAGTTATAGGGCCATTGTGAAACACGTTTTTACTTCTAGTATCAATGCTATTTACCTCAAAACTTAGGAATTGGATTATTTTGATACAGGCCTCAATGTGAGGTATAAAACACAATACGAAAAAATCTGACCACCTACCTTTAACTGATAACTTCTCAAATATATTTGTTTGTTGTTATTCTTTCCTCCAGAAATATGGCTTCCTCCACCCGAGTCTGGAATAGGTGAACAGGCACTATGGGATACATCGTCTGAATGCGACCCAAAAGGATCTGTGGTTAAATTATATAACATTAGATTTGATCCATCTGAAACATGCAATATTGCAAGAAATCCGAAATTTTTACCTATAGTGAAAGAACTTTTTAGAAAATTAGAGAAATATGCCAACCAAGCCGTTCCGGCATACTATCCTCCAAATGACCCAATGGCGAATCCTGCATTAAGAGGAGGAGCTTGGACACCGTGGTTGGACAATGATCTGGAGACGTTATTGAAAATATACCCGTTTCGACAATAGTATATACAGTATTATTAATGATACCAAACCAATGGTTCTTGTAAAGGCTATACCGGTGATCACCGGAAAAAATATGATTATTATTATAATTTTATAATAAGCGGTGTTTGTGCTCAAAAAAATTAAGCCCATGCTCATATGAAAAGGTGTGGATTCAAAACACGAGATCCAAAGGCTCATTGTAATGGAATTTATTTTTCCCCATGTGCATGATTTTCACTGGGCATGCTGGGAGGGAAGAAATAGCGAAAACTGCCGTTTTGACCTTTTATTTGTTATAACTCAACATACTCAATGACCCCGGCAATGACCGCAATATACATGACAATATGAATGTGACTTGGCTCGTTGGATTCGTCTATACCTGATATGTACGATAGATAGCAATGAGTGATGTCTTAGAGCACAATGTTGATGATATTATACGAATACTACATGGTTAGAGGGAAAATAGGGCGCACATGCATTTTCCCGATGTCACTGGCTAAGGGCCTATCACTCCGAACGCTAAGGGTGAGGGGTGGTAGGCCAGTAGCCAGTACCGAGGGTACCGAGTGTGCCCTATTTTCTTGATATAAACCATGTATTTGTTTTATTAATCCTCACTGTGACTCTAGGGATGAAGTTGCAGGGAAATAGCACATGTGACAGGAATTAGCCAGTGAATTGGCAACATTAGTTCATGAATATTTATGAGATATAATAAAACAACTTATAGGCGCAATGTCAAAGTAATAAACTGTTCTTGTTACTGTAACCTTAAAAAAAATGAATGTGACCAGTGGCTTCCAAGACTCATTTTTTATTAGGTCAATGTATTGCTCTGCAATAATAAACTGTACTATTTAGGCAAAATTGAAAAAAATATGTAATGCCCCGGCTCGTCTGCACACTGAAGAATATAATTTTATAATATAAATAATAATGCCTCATTATAAGTATTTTTCACATGAAACAATGACAAAAGGTGGCAAAAAGGATCTAGGAGTAAAACCCATGAAATGACCGTAAAGTCTCAAGGTGGTGGTTTTGAGACATTCCAATTGTTGAGTTTTTGTTCTTCCTTTGAAGACACGTGTGAATGGGGACATAATTTGCTGTACTCTGTATTCAATTCTGACCTCATTCACAAATGACATACCACTGTCAATACAGGAGTCCTCAAAATAAAGAACAGCAACCCAACAGTCGGAACGTCTCGGTTTGTCAAAAAAAACCTCTTACGGCAGATCTCATACACATTGCAATGGCCAATCTGCACGTATGAACCGCACGTTTGAACGAATTCAAATTTTCACACCTCGCTGTAGCTTTATTATTATTTCTTACAAACAAACTAACTCCAGAAATTCATTTCACATGTTAAGCAGCCCTGTTTAAACTTTGAAGCAACAGTTTTATGTGTGAATGTAGCTCATTTTGGGAGATAAACTACAGCATCAGGCATCACTGATCAGAGTTTGTGTTCTATCATCTTTGATAGATAGTAAATAACAAAACTGTACTAGCTTTGTAGCTATATTGGTGACATCTGTATAAATTAAGTGCATGGCTACATGTCATATCAACCCAGTCAGTAATATATTATGCTGGGTATAATCACAGTGTTGAAAGTTTGTGACTTTCAAAAGCATGCATATTTTTGGAGCAACATCTTTTAAAAAGATGTTTTTGTACAAGCTTGTACAAACATATGTTTTCTTTGAATAACCATCTTATTAACTTTGCCAAAAAGGAGTTCAAATTGAAAACTAAATTAATTGCATGAATACCCAAGTCCTATCATGCTTTTGACATAGATGTAGTGTAGACAATTAATTTGTAAGTGGAATAGTGTGGAACGGGACTGCTTCTGCTTTTCACACACTTTCGTCAAGAAACAGGTCTTGTTCCACACTATTCCACCTACTCGCAGATTATTGGGCTGTGATTGTTGTCCAGGAATCTGTTCCATGTCAGTGCATTTTGCTGTTGTGTCGGTTGGACAACTGTTTGGTTACTGACCAGAGTAGAGTATTGAAGTAATCATGTGTGCAATTTCAGTTCATTTTTATGGACAGGATTTTAAGATATCACCTTTATAAGTTTATTTTTGAGCCCAATTTATATGACGGCAATAAATGAAATATTAACACATAACTGTCTTCAAGAGAGTGACTCATAAGTTGTCCAGTTAAGAAACACAACAATATAAAGGTTTAATTTACTTTTGATTAAGGGATCTAAAATGAGCGTTTATTGCGTTTCGACAGTATTTTTTGTGGGACATGAGAGCACCTCAGACCTATCGAATTGCATTCTGAATACGAAGCATGTCTTTCTGATATCAAATAATTTTCATTTTTGAAAATCACAATATAATACAAATTTTATGACAAATTATAAAAATTTGATATTTTTCAAATTTTTGATATATAACAGTCCTCGAAGTAAATTATATAAATCTAATGATATATTCTTAAAGTGTATGTAGCAGGAGGAAAAGCCGACGGACAATTGAAAATTTTGACCTTTCATATTGAAGATATGGATTTTTTTCCCAAAAAGACCTAATTTTTGTTGGTGTTTTGGGAAAAAAAATCCATATCTTCAATACGAAAGGTCAAAATTTTCAATTGATCGTCGGCTTTTCATCCCACCTACATACACTTTAAGTATAAATCATCAGATTTATAAATTTTACTTCAAGTACTGTTAAATATCAAAAATATCAATTTTTAATGATTTGCCATAAAATGTGTATTCAATTGCGAATTTCAAAAACATCAAAATTATTTGATATCAGAATGGCATTCTTCGTATTCAGAATGCAATTCGATATGTCTGATGTGCTCTAATGTCCCAAAATAAATACTGTCCAAACGTTCATACCCCAGCCCTTAAGTTCCAAGATGTCATTATTTCCATATAGTGAAGGGAATATGCGTTCGGTAAGTGGAATTCGATCTTTTGTGTTTTTATTAACATCCAAATGATGGCACTGAATGTTGTGGCTATTAACTTCAGTTGAGGTTCATACAGCTTATCATGTTATAGTGGACACGATATTAATTTAATTAATTAATTAAAAAAAATAATTAATTAAACCAGTTGTCATATCCGTCTTTGTCGACAACCAATTGCGCCGTACTGATAAGTGCTATAATAGGTCATCATGTTGGAACATTGTCACCGTACGTCAATTAGTATACAAAATGGTTGTGGCCGTGGTTGTTGTGTGTTTAATATTGACTGTTTTATCAAAAGCGAATGACAATCAAATGTCTGAGAGCTATGACTCCAGTAACGAGTACAATATCAACGTATTTGAAGATGTCGGCAATTCGGGGAGACAAGCTAATACCATTCAACGGCCCCATATTGTGTTTGTCCTGGCGGATGACTTAGGCTACAATGACATCGGATACCATGCTGTCCATGGCATGTCTGCAGTCAAAACACCGCATTTGGATACACTGGCTTCAGAAGGTGTCAAACTGGAGAATTATTATGTGCAACCTATTTGTTCACCATCGAGGAGTGTCCTCATGACGGGGAGATATTTGGTAAGCTTCAGTCGTTGTTTATATAGAAGAAACTAAAATATTGCCACGATTAAAAAGTAAAAGCATAATTTAAAATGATGTTTAGGTGATGAAAATAACCGAATAAAATCAGTTTCAAATAATATCAACATTGACGCAATTGTCTTAAATTTTCCATCTAGATTAGATACGGGCTGCAGCATGATGTTTTCCGCGCAGCACAGCCTACGTGTCTGCCTCTAAATGAGACAATTCTTCCAGAAAAGCTTCGTGAGTTAGGCTATGCTACGCATGCAATAGGGAAATGGCATCTGGGAATGTGCAGGACCGAATGTCTACCAACACGTCGTGGGTTCGACTCATTCTTTGGTAAGTCCTTTACTATTATCATAATTATATCTCTTTCGTGACATACATTCTGGTCCAGAATATTATCGCTCACTGCAATAATCTCTATATCATATGGATTCTTGAGAGATCGACATCCAAAACATATAACAAACAAGCGATGAATTATCATTACCAGATTCCCATTGCTGCCAAGCCCAGAGAGTCCATGTACTTTGTGGCTACTCTTTATTACCAGTGCAGTATCAATCCACTACCAGCGTGTGTACACATGTCCGTGAGATTCCTGGTGTGTACTCTTGAGTACCAATGAAGAAGCTGGGCAGCAATGAACCTCTGAGGGTGGCAACAATAGGGATCTGGTAGTGTATCAACCGTTGTAGAGCAAAACGTTTCTAACGAGCGAATTATTTAAACAATGGCCTGCTTGCGTTCCAGCTACCTCAAAGACGAATTTTCAATGGTATATTAATATTTGAGCATGGGACCAGAGAAGTATTCTTTTGCAATTCAGATGCTCCATTGAATGTTTAATTTCATCACTTTCAGGATATCTCCTTGGAGGTAGTAATTACTTTTCCGGGAATAAAACTATTAGTTTTCCCTATTTCAACGACAAATGGACAGGAAATGACCTTTGGGAAAATGAAACGCCAGTGTCGACATACGGCAGAAAACACAGTACCAAAGTATTTACAAGGAAGGCTCGCGATATAATCCGCCAGCATGGCAAAGAAAGAGTAAGTAAATGAAGTTGATCGTCTCAGGTTAAAAGCCTATTCAGTGATTTACTAATCCGGACGATCATAAAATTCATCAAAATTCAGATTTTGGTATTTTTGTCATTGACATAGATGTGCTAACATAGCATGCTAGTTATTTGGCCGAAAGCCGTATATAAAAAGACAAAGTATGAATCTAATTAACTGAATATACTGGCATTATATAAATTAACTACATATATTTGAATGGCGCTTCAACTTCGTCAATACTGCTATTTTCTTCGTTTTTTGTTTGTTTGGTGTGGTTTTTTTGCCAAAATTTTCATTTCAAACACACCAAATGACAATTTCAATGACATATTCTGTTACTTATATGCAATTTAATATAGGCTAAACAATTTTAATTTTTTACACTTACGCTGCGATCACTGAATGGGCCTGTAATACCATATTGTACTTTTTTCAATGTCAGGGCCGGATTTATGGGGGCCCACAAAATTGCCCTGTGGATCTTCCATTTTAGCCGAAAAACACATGCTTGGGGCCAAAATAGGGTACAAAATTGCAAATTTTGCGCGCGAACGCGCGCACTGGCCTGTTATATAGCAAAATTTAGCTTCAATTTGGGTTAAAATAGTCTTGAATTGGAATTTTTTCGCGCGCTTCGGGTGCAAATGTCCTAGTAAAATATATGCTTATATTGTAATGCTCCCGACACCGTCGATCTTCTATCTAAACCAAAACTTGAGTGCAGGTCCATTCCTCGCGGTGCGTTTGGGGGCCTCCAAATTTTGGCCTGGCCCAGGGCCCCCAAAAAAGACTTCTCCTGAAGTCTGACCTTCCCTTGCTCTCCAAACGCAGGGACTATGCTACTCTCTGTCACATATAAGATCCTCCATCATCTTTCCTCCTCTCCTAACCCTTACAACCCTCACCCCCGGCCCTCACTCCGTAATCTGAACTCCCAAGCTATTGTTCCTCCTTTCCGTCGTCTGACCTTGTGCCAAAAATCCTTACCCGTATGCTCCGACACTCTGGAACTACATGTACCTCCCTGAAGACATTATCTCATGTATATAATTCTCTGCAGTCCTTTAAGTCAGCCCCATCTTGGCTAGCCAGTTCCCTTGTTTTTGTTTGGTGGTTTTTTTTTCTGTGTTTTTGGTTTAAGTTTTATTTGTGCTGTTTTGATGTTTTCGCCTCCCTTTGCTTTTGCAATATTGGGCTGTGCCAGGCCTATGGGCCGAATGGAATAACTAACTAACTAACTAACTAACTAAATAATTTTAAAAAATCAATCAATCAATCAATCAATCAATCAATCAATCAATCAATCAATCAATCAATCAATCAATCAATCCGGCCCTGTTCAATGCAATTGAGAGAAAATGTTTATAAAGCTGGACCTTTCTCCCTGGATTTGGGTACTGTTGGGGCTTCTGACTGGTTAGGGGCTGGGCGAGGACCACTTCTCGTTGTTATCGCCCTGCCCTCTCTTTCAGACTGACTGCAAATTGTCAGACTGTCTGCACTTTGGGAGGGCACCGAACTGTGGCGCAGATTGAGAATTCGAACCCGGTGGTACACGTGTTGTGCACTAACTTGGGCAAGGCGCTTGACCTTATTTGCCTCTCTCTACCCAGGGATGAAATGGGGAACTGTTATGAATATTGTCCATTGAGCGCCGCCCAACTGTATGAGCATGCCTTGGGTATTGTATGGCAGCTGACATATTTTAACAACAACAGAATATAAAGTGTAATGCGCTTTGAATTTTTGCGGCCAATACAATCAGAAAAGTCATTCTTAGGTTGTTGCTAGACGGTTTGTTTAGGGGCGAAGAGCACGAATCGAATAGGACCGAGACTATGCGTGATCTCGAATTCCCTTGAGTGCATTGGCGGGCTATTTTGAAACGTTTACTTACTCCACGTGCATGTCTGTTGCTCTTTGCAAAGTCACAAACAGTATAGTCGCATTAAGAATATGTCACATAATACAAAATTCTATTCCAGAAATAAAAATTATTCCTCGTTTGTGAATATCAGTACATGATGCAGTCATGTCTACAGTAGAATTCACCTCGACCTTTGCAGGACTTAAACCCCATTAAAAGCTATTAAACCAAGATAACACTCATTGAAACAGCTCAACTGATTAAATCGGATCTTCTCTGGCTGTGCACATGTGTCTGTTTTATATGTGCGATATAGCAATGAGCTGCTATAATACAGCTTCAGTTGGGTAACCGATTATAAAGGAAACGCAAGGAAACAATGGTATGTAGACCTTTGTTCACGAAATGAAACAATGGCCTGCTATTTGTTAACCAGCATTCTTGAAAATGAGCAACATAATGATTGTTGACTTAACACGGTTTGGAAATAATTTCTTCATATTTTTGGTGTTGTCTGTCGTTTACATATCCTTCCTAAAACACAAAAGTGCGACCCTTTGTCAATCACCTACAGTACCCAATTTCGGCATACTATATCAGAAACTCATCATGATGATTGCCAGAGAATAGTTTAAATGTAGCTTGTATCGTTTTTTTGTGGCATCCTTCAGAAGTGAGCGGTCCGATACCAATATTTTCGGTCAAATCTCCACGGGGAGTTGGCTAGCTATGCCTTGCCCTCACTCATATTTTACAAAAAGTGCGACTATTTCTGAACATCTAACCTAGCTGTAATTTTAGGTCATGTTAGAGAAATATATTTGCTAAAAGTTTGGAGAATAAGTTAAATATTGGCTGGTTATTTTTCACACAGTGACGTTAACTAGGCAAGTGCCCATTCTTCCAACATACATCATTTGTAGAGGTCACGCGTCAATGGTGAGAGCACTGTGTATTGTGTATAGGAAAACGGACAGTAACTGCAGTATGATCTTAAAATTAGGTAAATTGATCTTTTTTGTGTAGCCTTTATTTCTTTATCTAGCCTATAAAAATGTTCACCGACCTCTCCAAGCTCCGTTAAAGTACATAAAGAAGTTTCAGCATATAACCAATACCAAAAGACGTACACTTGCTGCAATGGTGGCTTGTCTTGATGACCAGATCAAAAGCATTACAGACGCCCTACGTCAAGAAGGATTATGGGAAAACACCGTATTTGTATTCTCGTCAGGTTTGTGATAAACATTACTTGTTCTATATAAATTTTCAGTATTGGGGCTGATGCGAATTAAGCGCGTGTTAAGGGGGTACTACACCCATTGATTTTTTTTGCATTTTTTTGCATTTTGTGAAGAAAAAAAAAAAAAAAATGGACAAAGTGGTATGCAAAATGAAGGGCAAATCTTCTCGTTTTATTGGTGGCATCGGTATCAACGTAGCTTACATGCTTTTAAAAGTAGAAGCCAAAAGGTGGTACATCACTGATGATTTAAATTCACTTCATTTTGGAAAGCTTACTATCAACGGATTTCGTAAAAATTTTGGATATGTGTTGCTAACACGTTAGGGAAATAAAGTGGATATGTAAAATGGGAATAAGTGGTTCCTGATTTCTTTTATGACTTCATGAACTTGGTGCTCCACAACTATCAAAAAAGGAACTGGTTAAAATGCTTCTATTTTCAATGTTGAGCTATATTTTGTATTTTTAACTTGCGACATTATTTCACTGAAACTTAATTAAGCCACAGGTAACAGGTTACCACAACCATACTACAGCAATGTTGAAAAAAATTGTATTTCTTGTCACCTATACCACCATATTGGGTAGTTTTCCGTAAGGTTAACGTTTGTGATTTTGGTAACTATTTTATATTTATTTGTGAAATCCATCGCAACTAGGCATTCTAAATTGTACTCACCATTTACATCCCAAGGTATATTAGTATATCCACCTTGCACTTCTCGATATATATCCAGTTAAAGACAGAATATCAAAATTATTCCTCATTATGATATCACAAACTCTCACATGTGTATTCAAAATTGATGCTTAAATTTGACCTGAACCAATTGACCTATAACCTGACATACGGTGACCTAATAGCCTTTTCTTCTCCTAACAACACATTATAATATTATTGACTAATGACTATACATCCATTGTGTAAGTGTTTATATATTTTGCATGCACCACTAGATTTTCTATAGAGAGTATAACAAAGGATTTAATGTATTCTATTCATGTACCCTACTTGAACATGCTGAATAGAATAAATCATGGTTTGTTATGAAACACGCATCTGAGTAACTAGGATACAGTAAACAAAATATATATAGGGCTAAAATGACTTACTACAATTGTTTAAAAGCACTTTTTTCTTCTTTTTTCATATTTTTTTTATTTCACATGATCCGTGCATATATCGCCTAGCTATAAATGAAAAAATATTTATTTAGACCAATCAAACCAATATATGGGTGTAGTACACCCTTAACTGAATTCAAAAATGTCGAAATCATGTCAACTATGAGTAAGGGAATTGACATAACAGTTATTACGTTTACTTTTCTAAATGCCTAGATGGAGATACAGGGTGAGTAAAAAAAAGTGCAATAGAGAAAAGTATTTTATTTTAGAACCGAGTTTAACCTTTTTTTAAAACATTTTATAAATGATATATCCATTAGTGACCTTGTGTGCAAAAATCTAGGCATTAGCATTCAGCGTTTTGTTTTTATGATACATTTTATAGCGATACCCAAGTTTAATGTTTGTCCAAAAGACATCTAAAATTTGAATGTCAGCCCACTCTGATTAAGGCAGACTTGGAACAACTGCCATTTTCTTAACCTTATTAGCAATGAAATAAAATGAAGCACCCAAAGTGTCATTGCCCGTGGTCTTGTCTGAGGAGAAGAAACATTATTTGTTGTTAATTTCATTTTACCTTTACTTTAAAGATGTTCATTCTCTATCAAAAACATACAACTTTATAGGCGGATTCTTGGTTCTTACATAAATATCGATTTTTTGCTCTATTGCACTTTTTTTTTACTCACCCTGTACAATGTATTTTAACATTATAGAAATGATCATCATCATCGTGATCATCATCGTCATCGTCAACTTCGTAGCATCGTTGTCTTCTTCTTTGTATTTCTTCTTCTCTTCATCTCTTCTTTCTTTTTGATGTGCTTAGGCCTTGCCACTTATTGCGCTAAACATAAGAATGTCTTTTAAAGAAACTCTTTAAAATAATGATCCTACTGCTTTTGCATTTTATAGACAATGGTGGCCATGTAGATTATCTCGGAGGTGGAAATAACTGGCCTCTTCGAGGCGGCAAATGGACATTGTATGAAGGCGGTGTAAGGGCAGTAGCTTTTGTCAACAGTCCGTTACTTTCCTCGGATGTCCGTGGCACAGTTAACAAAGAACTGATGCATATCAGCGATTGGTTTCCGACCTTTGTAGATGGTTTAGGGGGCGGAAATACGTCACTTTTAAGTAAGCCATTAGACGGAGTAAACATGTGGCAAACAATCAGGTAAGGCACTAGCCTACTGCATAATTTCGTCACCGACTTCCGTGGGCCACAACAAAGCATTAACAACTAGCTCGTGGCCGCGCCAAATTCTATGCGTGACCGCTAGAATTAAGCTGGAGACCTCAACAATAGTGGCCAATCCTAGTGGCTACCACCAGAGTCAGTGGCGGAATTGTGAAGTGCTGCCTAAATCAAGAGGAGTGAAACAATGATTAGTATCATATTAACTTGAGTAGTCAAACAAATTCAGCTTTACGGACCGCGTTAGCCCATCGAAGTCGCAAATTCCCACAATGTTGCCCGCATAGGGTAATTTCCCCCTCGCGTCGGTACTGGCTACGGGCCTATTAACCCCTTACCCTCCGGGCTCGGATTGATTGGTCCATAATGTAGCTACTGCAGTCGTAGCTCCAACATGATAACGGAATTTCCTTTTCTTTTTCAGTAAAGGAGTACCGTCGCCACGTGAGGAGCTTTTACTTAATGTGGACAATATGTGGCGATCTTCTCAGATGCATTATCTAGAAATACAATACTGGCGGAAGCACCTGGGAGGTAGAAGTGACACCCTTTGGCCTTTGATTCGCGCTGGAATCAGACGAGGCGATTGGAAATTACTGACAGGACCAAGTCATGCAATCCATTGGGGATATAGTAAGTAGGGTTACAGTCCGCGTTAGCGAAGGTTCGCTATGTCAACTGCGCTATACTGGCGAGAAATAAGGTTCGCTATGTTCGACTCAAGGCGTCAAGTTAACCCTAAACATTACCCTAACCCTAGTCATAATCCTGACCCTATATAGCCTTCTTTCATATTCACATCAAACCTTATTTTAAATTCGACATGACAAACTTTATTTCATAGCAAACCTTATTTGACATAGCGGGCGGACTTAATTTTATTTAGCCTACTATTATACTCCCTCGCCAGCTCATCGTGGCAACAACCATTTTCACCCATCTTGGCTATTTGTGTAATGGGTGCCATCAACATCGACTGCAAAATGGCGGGAAATGTGATTGCTATGCCCAGTTGCTATGCTATGGTAACTGACCCATCTGTACACAGAATTACCTGTAACTTCTGCAACTATTGTTAATGACAAGAACACTTCATAATGCAGTAAAAACTTTTATCCTAAAAACGCACATTTTTGCACAAATTGGCAAAAACTGCTAAAAACATGCATTTTATGGTATCCTTTGACTTTCAATGTGTTGTTCTCAAAAAGTTTTGCCGACTGACTTTTAATGTGGACATTCAAATCGATGAAATGTTAGGGGCCATTATAGAAGCTTTGTCGAAACATTCTGCACGGGAATCTTAAAGTCAGTGTGCTCCAGCTTCATACGTGTAGTGTATGTTTTTTTGGTTTTTTTGGTTTGCTTTCAGGTAAGTGGTTGCCTCCTCAAGAATCAGGACAACGGGAACAGGACCTACTAAATATATCATCCAAATGTGGACGCCCAATAACAAACCAAGTAATCAAATTATATAATATCACAGCTGATCCGAAAGAAACGTGTAACGTTGCTCAAAGACCTGAAAATCTTCACATCGTCATAGATCTGTTACAACGACTGCAAAGATACTTTTTGGAGGCTAAACCTGCCTATTCCCCGAGATACCCGGATTTGAATGCCCATCCTGCCTTACATGGTGGAGTGTGGAGACCGTGGTTGGATAATGACGAAAACACTTATCGGAGGCTAATGAGAATAGATGAATGAATTGCTATATGGCAGGAGGTGAAATTCTTATATTAATGAATCTCGCGAACTACTGATATGAAACTGTACAGTCAGACAGGGGCGTAGCAAGCGGGTGGACAAAGGCTGTTAAAAGGATCGCACTGCTTCTTGTCCATGGCGCCCCGAGTCTCTTGTTGCGTACCTGCAGTCAGGGGATTTCGTAATCTATCTAAAATTATTCTAACAAACATAGGCCTAGTCTAGTAGCTAAATCTCATAGGGGCCTTATAAGGATTGTCTTCAACACCCATGTCTACCAATGTTTGTTACCATGAGGTGTTAGGATAGATCCTCTGGATCACTGCTAGAGGGTAGTGGACTCATATTGTAGGGTACTTTTTTTTGCTAGAGGTCACGATAGGCCACACAGGGGGTAAAATAAATGAAAATGCTTCAATCTTAAACACATTTTAATCTTGCCCCAGAGTAGCCAGTGCACATAAACGTTGAGGAAAAAAACAAAAAACAAAAACAAACAAACAAAACCCAGTGTATCCGGTCGGATTTGAACCAGCGACATTCGTAAATAGCACGACACTCTAACCAAGTGAGCTAAAGAGGCACATTGGAGAAGAGCGGAAGATTAAATCTATAAGTAGGTTCGAATGAGAACTATTAAGTATTAAAAAGTTCTTTCTGCAAATCATATACTTTGAAAACTTGCTTGATTTATTGTTCTTAATGAGTTGTTTCAGCCCTCTTTACCACATAACTCAAGAACCACAGGCCCTAACAATATATCTGTGATATTCGAATTCTTCTACACACTCGCTATGAAATGATTAATGCAAATTTTGCCAAAGCTCACTACCATTCGCAAGATGCTGTGAACTACCAAATCGCAACAGTTTAAAATAGTTGCTAACCTTAAGGGTGAATGTTCTCGTCATTGATGATGTGTCATAAAACGTGATGGATGTAAGCACGGGAAAAGTTCAGTTCAAGGTCATCCATGATCAACTGTGTATAGAGGTTATCCACTTTACTCATGCTTGACTTCTAACAAAAGGCGCTGGTTCCCGTAGTATTCCTCATTCAAACTAATTCAATGCACGACCTCGGAGTTACCTGCATGACTTGGGCGGGCTATTTTGAAATAGTCATGGTTGCACATGCAGGTACTTCTTTTGAAAGTCCTAAACAAGGTATAGGAATCGCTGGTAGGATATGTAGCTTATAGAACACGGATAACCTCTATTCACAATGTAGTGAAACTTAGGTGGTCACCTTCGAGAAGTTAACATTTTCAAGGTCATTTTAAGGTCAACTGAATATAGATTATTGGATTGTCAGTCTTGGATGTGATATCCATTGAGCTTTTTGTTACAATTATGAGTTATAATTTGCAAAAGTTCTTGTATACAAATCCAAAAGTATTTCGGTATAAAAATGTTAAACAGAGGCCTACCTCAATGAGGTATGTTTGACATCTATACCGAAATACTTTTGGATGTACATACAATAAATTTTGTAAATTATGAATTATGGACAATCATGATGAATTTATTTACGAATGATGCATGTGACACACATTTTAAAAGTAAATCAGCTTTCAACATGGAAATTCTTGAGTTAATTTCATGGTATTTCCCATGATGTCCTTGGAGGTATTTGCCAAGAAATACAGGTATTTCCCACCCGCTTAATTATTCCAAACACAAAACATATTTAATATCATTATCAGTATTCCAGTAATTATAGATGCAACACCATGGTATTCATCTATGGCGTTGTCTTTTTTAAAGACAACTCTTGTTAAAAAATAAAATTAGATCCGCCAATTAACATGATCAAGCCCCGCTGCATTTTATGTAAAGGTTAAATTTACTTTTGATTAAGTTCAAGAAGACATTATTAATGTATAATGAAGGCAACATGCTCACAACATCGCCATAGGAGCACATACCCAAGGTCAGTTTAATTCAAACCCCCGCTTCGCCGCCCGGCTTCGCCGACGACATTGTTCCCATAGCAAAAACACCCAGGGACAAACTTTTGTGGGCAAAGTAATCAAAAATAGCTCCAACGGCCAACCTAGTGCTCAAGATCAACGTTTCCAGAACAGAAGTTCAAGTCATTAGTAGACAAGAAATCAAACTCAACATCAATACCAATGGACAAAATCTAAATCAAGTAAATGAGTTCATCTACCTCGGGGTAAAATATCTGGCAGAGGAACATGCAAGGAGGGTGTCAAACACAGCATTGGTAGAGCGTTAGATGCGGTTCAAAGACTACAGCCAATCTGTAGTGCAAAGGATATTCGCCGCACAACCAAAGTTGAACTGTATTAAGTACTTGTTCTTTCCATCCTGCTATATGGGGCAGAAACCTGGACCTTTATAGGTCATCATAATGGAACGTTGACACCGTACATCAATTAGTATACAAAATGGTTGTGGTAGTGGTTGTCGTGTGTTTAATATTGACTGTTTTATCAAAAGCGAATGACAATCAAATGTCTGAGAGCTATGACTCCAGTAACGAGTACAATATCAACGTACTTGAAGAATTAGGCAATTCAGGGAGACAGAATAATACGATACAACGCCCCCATATTGTGTTTGTCCTGGCGGATGACTTAGGCTACAATGACATCGGATACCATGCTGTTCATGGCATGTCTGCAGTCAAAACACCGCACTTGGATACACTGGCTTCAGAAGGTGTCAAACTGGAGAATTATTATGTGCAACCTATTTGTTCACCATCGAGGAGTGTCCTCATGACGGGGAGATATTTGGTAAGCTTCAGTCTTTGTTTATATAGAAGAAAGTAAAATATTGCCACGATTTAAAAAAAAAAACATGACTAAACGTAAGCAATCATCTGAAAAGTAAAAGCATGATTTAGGTGATGAACATTCCAAATAACATCAGTTTCAAATAATTTCAAAATTGACACAATGTTTCTTAAATTTTCCATCTAGATTAGATACGGGCTGCAGCATAATGTTTTCCGCGCAGCACAGCCTACGTGTCTGCCTCTAAATGAGATCATTCTTCCAAAAAAGCTCCGTGAGTTAGGCTATGCTACGCATGCAATAGGGAAATGGCATCTGGGAATGTGCAGGACCGAATGTCTACCCACACGTCGTGGGTTCGACTCATTCTTTGGTAGGTTTTTATCCTTCAATGAACCTTCTAAAATAGTGTTACTCAGGACATCTGGCATGATATCGAAAGCGAAGGGGTTGGTATACAATATCTAATTATATCTCTTTCGTGACATACATTCTGGTCCAGTATATCTTATCGCTCCTATTGCTGTTCCAACCTCAAATGTACACTGCTGCCCAGGTACTTTGTGACTACTCTAGAGAACCAGTGTAGTATCCAGTACCTGGGTGAGTACTGTACGTACGTGTGATTCCAATCCAATGAAGAAGCTAGCAGCAGTGTACCTCTGAGGTTGGCAACAATAGGAATCGGTAGTGTATTAAGTGCTGTAGAGCAAAACGTTTTCCAAAGAGCAAATTATTTAAACAATGGTCTGAGGAAAGTTGTTCGAAGTCGATACAGTAATATTAATGTAAGTGTACGGTAAATTGCATTTGACCTGCTTTGCAGCTCAAAGAAGACTTTTCAATGGTATATTGATTTGAGCATGAGACAATGATAGTTAATAGCTTCGAGAGAAGCATTCTTTTGCAATTCAGATGCTCCATTGAATCTTTAATTTCATCATTTAACAGGATATCTCCTTGAAGGTAGTAATTACTTTTCCGGGAATAAAACTATTAGGTTTCCCTCTTTCAAAGACAAGTGGACAGGGATTGACCTTTGGGAAGATGAAACACCAGTGTTGAAATACGGCAGAAAACACAGTACCAAAGTATTTACAAGGAAGGCTCGCGATATTATCCGCCAGCATGACAAAGATAGAGTAAGTTGATTGTCTCAAGTTAATACCATATTGTACGTTTTTCAACGTAATTGAGAGAGACTGTTTAAGCTGGATCTTTCTCCCTGGATGGGGTACTGTCGGGGCTTGTGACTTGTTAGGGACTGGGCGAGGACCACTTGTCGTTGTTATAGCCCTAGCTGCACTCTCATCAGCCCGGTTCCTTACTAGTGCCTTGCCCCCTCCCGTGGCCCCGTGGACCAGTTTGGGGTCCTGTGGCCCGCATGTAGCCGGGTGTCTGCTATCATATGGCTGTTCCGTCTGACCCTTTTCCACTTCTGCCGCCTCTACTTCTTTTTTATATATGTCATATCTTATGTATTTTAATGTTGAAATAATGAAATAAATAAATAAAATAAAAGCGTAAGATTGAAATTGTTTTGGCAAATCAAATAACTGAACATTTTTTTATTATTATTAATTACAACATTTTTGCATAACTCTATTTCATGAGCCTCCCGGGCCGGACCCCAGGATCGCAGACTCGGGTGCAGTTTAAGTACATACATATACCGAAACTTATTCGGACAGTCAGGGCCCTATTATCACCCTATTCACTTCTAGACTGACTGTAAATTGTCAGACTATCTGCACTTTGTGATGGCACGGAACGGTGGCACAGCTATTGGGGCAGCGGTACAGGCTCTGCCTCGCAACCAGAGGATTGTGCACTTGAGCAAGGCGCTTGACCTTGCTTGCCTCTCTCTACTCAGGGATGAAATGGGGAACTGTTATGAATATTGTCCATTGAGCGCCCCCCCAAATGTATGATCATGCCTTGGGCATTGTATGGCAGCTGACATATTTTAACAACAACGGAATATAAAGTGTAATGCGCTTTGAATTTTTGCGGCCAATATAATCAGAAAGGCATACTGAAGTTACTGTTCATTTTCCTATACACAATACACAGTGCTCTCACCATTGAGGATGTGACCTCTACAAACAGTGTATGTTAGAGGTATAGGGCATTTCCTAGTTAACATCACTGTGTGAAAAATAACAGGCCAATATTTGTTGTACTCTCTGAAATTCACGGCAATATAGTTTTGTAACATGTCCTAAATTTTTAGCTAATTTAGATATATATTTGGAAATATTCGCACTTTGGTGTTTTAGTAAGTAGGGCACGGCATGGCCTGCAAAATTCCTTGTGTAAATCGAATGCAACTTTTTGCGACTATCACTCACTTGTAGACCGCTCTCTTCCGAAGGGCATTAAAGCTAAACCACTTGACGGATATTTTTGGTACTTGCTGTCAATCAAAAATAATGTATATATTACATCTAGACTAAATATTGAGCATGTGGGGCATCTGCAAATGTTCGTACCTCCCTGATATGTAAATGACAGATAACAGCAAAAACAGCTCCCATATCTGTCCATAACTTTGGTCAGTGCAGGGAGACAGGGGATTTCAAGTGGTTGATTATTGATTGGCAAGTGCCATATTTGGGCATAAGTGCAGTCCACCATTCAATGTGGAGGATAGACTAGACTTTATCGATTGATTTTGCTGGAGTAGTTTCCTGTTAATCAGGTTTAAGTACTGCAAAGGTTGAATCATGTTTGCTGACAAATTGCTCTGCAGTATAACTGCACTATGGCCATTCTAAGGTTGTTGCTAGACGGTTTGTTTAGTGGCGAAGAGCACGAATCGGATAGGACCGAGACTATGCGTGATCTCGACTTCCCTTGAGTGCATTGGCATGATTGGCGGGCTGTTTTGAAATGTTTACTTACTCCACGTGCATGTCTGTTGATCTTTTCAGATTCCCAGTATAGTCGCATTAAGAATATGCCACATAATACAGAATTTTATTCCAGAAATAATAATTATTCCTCGTTTGTGAATATCAGTATCTTAACATTAGGTAAATTGATCTTTTTATGTAGCCTTTATTTCTTTATCTAGCCTATAAAAGTGTTCACCGACCTCTCCAAGCTCCGTTAAAGTACATAAAGAAGTTTCAGCATATAAGCAATACCAAGAGACGTACACTTGCTGCAATGGTGGCTTGTCTTGATGACCAGATCAAAAGCATTACAGACGCCCTACGTCAAGAAGGATTATGGGAAAACACCGTATTTGTATTCTCCTCAGGTTTGTGATAAACATTACTTGTTCTAGTTTTGGGGGATGGTGCGGATTAAGTGTGTGTTAACTGAAATTATGTCAACTATATTTGGAATCAGCATGAAAAATGCATTAAAATGAGTACAAACAAGCCTTGTATTGGTTTAGTATTTCTTCAGATAGCTCGATATTTTCAGAAAATATCTCAAAACTTCTTATGTTGATAATAATTATTAGCGTAAATTTTGACCAATTCACACAAGCAATTGAATTAACACTCAAGTGTAATTTTCGTGGCTCATCGCTTCTTCAGCACTGGTGGATTGCTGGTACTAGACATTGTTGCGCGAATCGGATCACGTGACCTGGGTATTGATCCCAAGTCACATGACCCGATAAGCTTCTTGTAGGCGTGGGGGTCTGCCGACCCATGTCTTTGTTGAGGTCTGGATTAGCGGCGCCGATATAAATGGCCTCCTTCACTCCCCTCTGATACCATCTGGGGTCCGAGTCTAAGATTTGCACTTCTTGAGGATCAAAGGTTTGTTTAGCAGCTTTCATATGGGCACCAACAGGTGACGCTTCGCGTTTGTGCTCAGATACACGCTTGGACAGTGGATGCTCAGTTTCACCGACATACTCTGATGGGCAATCCTGGCACTTGATGTTATATATTGTCCCAGTGCGATCCAGAGTGTTTGGTTTGTCTTTGGGCGACACAACCATGCTACGGATGGTGTTCGTTGGTTTCACATGAACCGTCAAGCCAGCTTTGCGTATCTTCCTGTTGATGGACTCAGTGACACCGCGTACGTAGGGGAGAGACGGAGAGTGATGTGCCCCTTGGGGCGGTCGGTCCGTTGTTTGGGTTTAGGCTCATGATGCTTGCTGGAAGGATAACTCCGCGCCCAATTGGTGTAACCGCAGATGGCAAGCGATTTCTTGACGTGGTCCATTTCCCGTTCCAGGCGTTCACTATCAGAGGATATGGTTTTAGCGCGGTGGTTTAAAGTTCGTATAACCCCTGACTTGTGTTCAAGTGGCTGGTGACTCGCAAAGTTCAGATATTGGTCTGTGTGTGTGCTCTTCCTATACACACTGAAGGATAGCGAGCCGTCCGCGTTACGCGAGATGAGGGTGTCTAACATGGCAATGGAGTTGTTGGATTCATGTTCAACAGTGAACTTGATAGAGTCGTGAATGGAATTAAGATGGTGAGTGAAACTGTCTACCTGAGAACGCTTAATAATCACCATGTTATCATGAACATATCTCCCGAAATAGCGGGGAAAAGGAGGTGATGGCTTTCTCCTCAAAGTTCTCCATAAATAGGTTGACGATTATGGGACTCAACGGTGAACCCATCGCGGCTCCCTCTCGTTGAATGTAGTATTTGCCATCGTAGATAAAATACGTGGTCTTGAGGCAAGTGCCCGGGGCAAGTGCTGAGTAAGTCAGTGACTTGTTGTGGGTTGAGGTCAGTCTAGTCCTGGTATCCAATTCTTATGTTGATGTTTATGACTAGCACGCAATAGCAACGCAATAGTAATTATCACCATCGTCATCGTCATCATCAGCTTCTTCTTTGTATTAATTTTCGTCTCCTCTTCTTTCTTGGTCCCCACCTTTTCCTCCTTCACATAAACAACATCCATTTAGAGAATAAACGATAGGAATTTTTATTTTGCCTATCCTCTACCGTGTGATAGACGACAGGCAGGTCCAATATTTTGAGTAGTGGATGCCGGCGCAGCCGGTATCCACTACGATAAAAATATTGGACCTGCCTGTCGTCTATCATAGGTAGAGGATAGGCAAAATAAAAATTCCTATCGTTTATTCTCATTCTTAGTCAGTTAAATATTAGGCCTATTTTAATAACTGTAAACAATTTTTTAAAGCAAAAACTAAGCCCCCACCGTCATAAAAACTCCCCTCATTATAAAATGAACGAAACTTGTTTACAACTTCACGTATTCTGGTGCGCGTACTGCTAGCGCGTTCGCGTATTCCGCACTAGTCTACGCATCCAGCGCGATACATACGCGCACCTCTACACGTGTGTTACGCATTATCAAGACGCATGATGACGTGGGGTCATCTACGGCCTGATAGACGGCACCCGAAATCATGCGATTGTCCAATCAGAAATGTGTCTACGAACTAGACCACTCCCACTGACTAAGAATGTGGAGTGACCAGCACCACCAGACTCTTCGCGGACGACTGTCTTGTTTACAACACCATCAAGTCCCCCGAAGACGAAAACCAACTTCAGTCTGATCTTAACACCATGGTGAACTGGGCCGAAACATGGGGCATGAGGTTTAACCCGTCGAAATGCACTACCATGCGCATCACCAGGAAGAGGAATCCAGGCGTAACTTCCTACAACATGATGGGAGTCAAGCTTGAAGAGACAAATAATAGCAAATATCTGGGTATTTTCATCCAAAACGACCTGAGATGGAATGCCCAAGTCAACAATGCAAAAAACAAAGCCTTCAGAGTATTGAACTTTCTTAGAAGGAACTTCCACCATACCTCAACTACTACCAAAGAAAAACTCTACACTTCTCTTGTCCGCCCACACTTGGACTACGCATCTGCAGCGTGGGATCCGTACACTGTCAAAAACATTACTGATCTTGAAAAAGTCCAGAATGCTGCAGCTAGATTTGTTACCAGTACTTATGGGAGAGACACAAGTGTCACCGCACTGAAAAAATCTTTAGACTGGCTGCCACTTCAAGAACGTCGCAGAAGAAACAGAATCTCCTGCTTTCACAAGATCCTGAATGCCATCATGGACATTGACCACACCAAATACATCGCCCCAAAGACAGAACGGACCAGAAGAGGACACGACAACCAATACCAAATTTACCAGACCAACACCGACGCTTTCATCAACTCATTTTTCCCACGAACGACCAGAGAGTGGAACAACTTGCCTGCATCCACCATTACTCATCAAACAAATTCAGCTTTCAAGTCTGCCCTGGCTGAATGTAGCGACGTAGGACCCCGACTCCAAAAATAGACCTCACAATCACACCTCCAGTTAAAACTTCTGCAGGGAGTATTTGGAGGTATAGCATCCAAGATCCAAGAGAACGCCCTCAACAAAACAAAAAAATTTTTAAACGATTGTAATGTACTTTAGTAAACAAAGATACTCTACCAAAATCAAGACTTTAGGTGCTGTAGTTTTGTCAAATTCCGAGATTTTGAATAAAACGCAGGAACCGTCGTTTTATTATTACTAGTCAAACACGTATGCGATAGCAGAGTACGTACACACGGAGTGCGGGACACACATAATACACACACCACCATCAGAGGATCGTACCGTGTTACAACCGCTGGAGTAACATGCATTGGCGCTAGTAGTAGTAAATTCCAATTTTCTTTGCTTTGCCTCACTTGTTCGGCTCAAAATTAAAAGGGGACATATCTGACAGTAAAAGCTAACATTTTATGGAAAATAGATACTAATCTTATTTTTTTACAGAAATGTTACAATATGGCTTTAACATTATAGTAATGAGCATCATCATCGTGATCATCATCGTTGTCGTCAACTTCGTAGCATCATTGACTTCTTCTTTGTATTTCTTCTTCTCTTCATCTCTTCTTTCTTTTTAAAGTGCTTTAGACCTTGCCACTTATTGCGCTAAACATAAGAATGTCTGTTAAAGAAACTCTTTAAAATAATGATCCTACTGCTTTTCCATTTTCCAGATAATGGTGGCCATGTAGATTATCTCGGAGGTGGAAATAACTGGCCTCTTCGAGGTGGCAAATGGACATTGTATGAAGGCGGTGTGAGGGCAGTAGCTTTCGTCAACAGTCCGTTACTTTCCTCAGATGTCCGTGGCACAGTCAACAAAGAACTGATGCATATCAGCGATTGGTTTCCTACCTTTGTAGATGGTTTAGGGGGCGGAAATACGTCACTTTTGAGTAAGCCATTGGACGGAGTAAACATGTGGCAGACGATCAGGTAAGACATAGATAAATACAGATCGCTGATTTCGAGTTAGTACGTTGCCGTTTCATTGAAAATCACACACTGACCAACCTGTTACAAAATGAAGGGATCTAACAAAAACGGCACAAAATATAAGAAAACGTTTAGGGTTGAAATCAGGTGAACAATACATCGAATGAGCACGAAACTTCACATTTATGTTCAGAAAGGTGTCTTCTTAGCATGATTCGAAAGGAGTATGGAAATTCCAAAGGGAAGCTGGTGATTTAATTTGTAACTCGAGATCTACTTGTTCAATTTTTTAACCTTTTTACAGAGGGTATGATAGAGGTATTACTGGCAACTCTGCCAAATTACAGCTCAGTAGGCCACGTTGTTCACCTGATCTTATTGACATGAATATTTTGTGCCATTCTTGAGCAGTGCTGAACTCAGCCACTGGCAATTAACCGCACTGTGGCGATGGACCAATTTTGACTCGCACTTACAGGAAAATGAAATAAGTTATATTGCTGTAATTTGCAAGATAGTTACAAAACATAATTGGCATTAACATCCCCAATTTTTACAGACAAATTATGAAAAATAAAAGAATGAGCTCAATTTAGAAATGTCTATGCAAGCAGTGCACAGTTGAGCTCCCTGCATGTCTATGGGAGTGTTCTAATCAAGTTGATGGTTCATTGGTCATCCCTAATTATAGTATTTGTATACTACAAAATATGCTACTGCTGACACAGCAACAACATGGTAACGGATGGTCTATTTCGGTTTCAGTAAAGGAGTACCGTCGCCACGTGAGGAGCTTTTACTTAATGTGGACAGTATGCGACGATCTTCTCAGATGCAGTATCTAAAAATACAATATTGGCAGAATCACCTGGGAGGTAGAAGTGACACCCTTTGGCCTTTGATTCACGCTGGAATCAGACTAGGCGATTGGAAATTACTGACAGGACCAAGTGCAACCCGTTGGGCATATAGTAAGTAGGGTTACATCCCGCGTTGTCGAATGTTCGCTATGTCAACTGCGCCATGCCGAAAAAAGACAGGAAATTAGGTTCGCTATGTCGAATGGTAGGGAGCTTTGGCAAAAATCGCATGAAACATTTCATTGCGAGTGTGTAGAAGAATAGTCCTGTGGTTCTTTGGTTATCATGGTTATGTTACAAAGAGGGCTAAAACAACAACACTTTTGTAAAACGTACATAACTCATTAACAACAATAAATCAAGCAAGTTTTCAAAGTACATGATTTGTAGAATGAACTTTTGCAAAACATCAAATTGTTATTTTTCAATAATATATTGATTTAGATAATGAAAATCCGATTTTTTTTTTGGCTGCTTCGACCAACAATACCTCGTCTGCCCTTAATAACTCAAGTTAACCCTACGACTAGGCTTCGGGTAATGGGTACTACCCATTACCCGAACCCTAGTCATAATCCTAGCCCTATAGCTAACCGTATCTTCATATTCACAACGAACCTTCTTTTATATTCGACATGACAAACTTGATTTTTGTCGACATATCAAACCTTCGGCATATCTGGCGGACAACGTAAGGAGACCCTAGCAGGGCCGGATTTCCTTTTTTGGGGGCCCTGGGCCAGGTCAAAATTTGGAGGCCCCAAACGCACCGTGAGGAAGGCATGTGCACACAAATGGCCAAGTCTTTAGGACATTTGCGCGGGAAGCGCGCGAAAAGTTTTCAATTTTAGACTATTTTAACCCAAATTGGAGCTGAATTTGGCTATATAACAGGCCAGTGCGTGCGAAGCGTGCAAAATTTTTCAATTTTTGTAGGTTATTGTGGCCCAAAACATGGGGTTTTTAGCTAAAATGGAAGATGCACACTGCACAGGGCAATTTGGGGGGGGGGGGCCCAAAATTTGGGGGCCCTGGGCCCGGGCTCATCTGGCCCTATGGTAAATCCGGCCCTGGACCCTAGTTCCCAACCAGAGTAAAAGTAGGATCATGTGGACATTTCATAGCATAAAATCACATTATGTGTACACACTTACACACGCACCCCCGCATACATAAGATTGATAAGCTGGCCTGAAAACTTACCTGATCTAATTCTATTGCACCTATAGTATTGAATTTTATTAAGGCCTGCCAGTGCCTGGGGTATGAACGTTTGGACAGTATTTATTGTGGGACATTAGAGCACATCAGACATATCGAAATGCATTCTGAATACGAAGAATGTCCTTCTGATATCAAATAATTGTAATTTTTTGAAATTCGCAATGTAATACACATTTTATGGCAAATGATTAAAAATTGATATTTTTGATACTGAACAGAACTTTATAAATCTGATGATTTATACTTAAAGTGTATGTAAGGTGGGATGAAAAGCCGACGATCAATTGAAAATTTTGACCCTTCGTATTGAAGATATGAATTTTTTCCCCAAAACACCAAAAAAAATAGGTCTTTTGGGAGAAAAAATCCATATCTTCAATATAAAAGGTCAAAATTGTCCATTAATCGTCGGCTTTTCCTCCCAGCTACATACACTTTAAGAATATATCATTAGATTGATAAAATTACTTCGAGGACTGTTATATATCAAAATGTGAAAAATATCAAATTTTAATAATTTGTCATAAAATTTTATTATATCGTGAATTTCAAAAATGAAAATTATTTGATATCAGAAAGACATTCTTCGTATTCAGAATGCAATTCGATATGTCTGATGTGCTCTCATGTCCCACAAAAATACTGCCGAAACGCTCAAAACGCTCATTCCAGATCCCTTAAGCCTACTCTCTGGCCAGGTCCAGCTCTAGGAAGACAGGTACCATCAAATAATATATTATTATAATATATTCTTACTATTTATATGAACGGGTACTTTCACTTGAGGGTATTATAGTTGTAGAAGACACATGTGTGACAGTTATCGTGGCCACGACCATTTCCATCCATTTTTGGCTATTTATGTAATGAGTGCCATCAACATCGACTGAAAAATGGCGGGAATTATGTTTGCTATGCTATGGTATAAACTGGCCCATTCAGCAACTATCCTTATTGTAGCACCCACCCATTGATGGCAAGAACAATTCATAATGCATTCAAACTCTAAAAATCAATTTTAAAAAAACCGCATATTTTTGCCAAAAATGGCAAAAACTGCTAAAAACATGCATTTTATGGTGTCCTTCGATTGACTTACAGGGCGAATTTCTCGACGGGTGGCTTAGCAATTGGCTTGTCTAGCCTCAAGGCTTAAGAGGTCGTAAGACCAGGCTTAACTGAAAACGTATTTCCCGAAGCACGGCTACATAGCCTCGAGGCTTCGTTAGCCCGTGGGCCAGGCTTGTAGGATTAGCCCCGGGGTTCAGTAAAATGTGCATTTCTCGAAATCAGTCTTCTGTAGCCGTAGTCTACGCAAGCCTGTTAGACCAGGCTTACAGCGGCTTTTCCTGGCCCTGCCTCAGAGCAGGTCTTAGGTCGTAAGCCTTGGTCTATTTCAATTTACAAATTATTTAAATTGTAACGCAAAGTTTATCTTTCATATTTTTGACGGTCTTTCAATTAACATGAGTAAGCAGTCGCGTAACTAGGGGAGGGAAGCGGGGAGCTCTTGCCCCCCCATGAAAAAAAAAAAGGTAAATTAGGCCTACTTCTGAGAGTTATTAATTAACCTCATTATTTGGTCATTTTAACCTTAAATAAATTGCATTTATCCCACCTTTGTACCATTGGCCTATATGTCACCAGCTTAATACCTTAAATATGGCATTTGTACCATTATTTTTCAATCCCACCCCCCCCCATGTCAAAAGAAATCTACGCCAATGTTCCGGGGACACATGCCAAGCAGATCCCATAACTCCTCAGACCCACTCCACCCTTACAAACCCAAACAGCATGAACGATGCCTGCCCCTCATTTATTATGTTTGCCCCTTTCCCCACCCCACCCCCAAATGAAAATGTCTAGTTACGCCACTGTGGGTAAGTAATTGTTCGATTTAGTTGAACATTTCAGCATTTTATTTTAGTGTTCATTTGAGTTAGTTGAATTTTTTTTAAGTAGCTGTTGCTATCATAAGACCTACTCATTTTGAATGATGGTTTTTTAACAACGAATATAATTTAAAAAAATTCTTTCATCATCATCATGATCATCATGATCATCATCATGATCATCATCATCATCATCATCATCATCATCATCATCATCATCATTATCATCATCATCATCATCATCATCATCATGAAGACCTATATGATACCACCTGTCCCTATCCAAGCCTTAATAGTGTCATACTCGTACTTTTCATAAGTAGGCCTATTACAATATTATTTTGGAATGCCTATATTATACCAGGTTGGACATCAATTTAATACAATAGAAGAAGGACAAAATTGGTTAAGATATAGTAAATATTTGACACGAAACAATAATGCATGCAGTATTAAAACTGAATTTACGGATAAGATGCATATAATATTGCTATATCTTCTACTTAAATAATTATAAATATTGTACCAACAGATAACTTCATGTGAGATCTGAGAAGACTACTGATATCAGCAGTATATAGCACGTTGGTTGCTTTCCTTTTTAGGGGAATCACAGATTCCTTTCCATTAGGCTTACAGTTTTACCCTTTTTGGGATGCAAAGAAAAAATCACGAGTATAAAGCATAGACGTATCATTCATACAAGTTGGACTCATAAAAAGTCAAGTGGAAATAAAATAATACATAAAAGACACAAAAACAGACACAATATTCTTGCATCAAGTTGTGTACGGTATAAGCCCAAGCACAAGACCGCGGGTCCAGGCTATAGTCTTTGCGCCGGGAACATTGCGATAATGAGACGGCAACCTTGTTAGTACGGTAAACCGTGAGGACCACAGCTTATGTACATCTACCTCCAACAGCCTATACAATTAAGTCGCTGGTTGAAAGGGACGAGGTTGTCAAGCGTTAAGCCTACAAGGCCACTAAGACTAGGTTGAATTTGCGTTGAAGAAATCCGGCTAGAGTTAAGACTCGGGCTTCGAGAGCGGGCTAGGCTTAGTAGCCTCAAGGCCACCTTAAGACTACGGCTTAATAAGACTCCTGTCGGGAAACTCGCCCTTAATGTCCACATACAAATCTATGAAATGTTAGGGGCCATTATCAGATTATAGAAGCTTTGTCCAAAAATGCTGCTCGGCCATCTTAAACTCAAGTTAAGTGTGTTCACGTTCCAGCTTCATTAGACAAAAAAAAAAAGGTTTGTCTCAAAGCTTGCGCGCACATTTGTAAAATCACGAGATTTGAAAAAAAGAGAGGCAGACTTTTTTTTTCAATTTTTTTTTTCATTTTTTCCAGAAAAATTTGGCGAAAATCAGATTTTTTTCTCTCAAAATACCATAAAAATACCAAGTCCGGAATAAAAAAATAAATCGCATTTCGCATTTGTTTTCAAACCACTCGTGAGCTTTGAGACAAACCTTTTTTTTTGTTGGCCTTATACGTGTAGTGTATGGTTTTTTTTATTGGTTTACTTTCAGGTAAATGGTTACCTCCTCAAGAATCAGGACAACGGGAGCAGGACCTACTAAATACATCATCCAAATGTGGACGCCCAATAACTAACCAAGTAATCAAATTATATAATATCACAGCTGATCCGAAAGAAACATGTAACGTTGCTCAAAGACCTGAAAATCTCCACATCGTCATAGATCTGTTACAACGACTGCAAAGATACTTTTTGGAGGCTAAACCTGCCTATTACCCAAGATACCCGGATTTGAATGCCAATCCCGCCTTACATGGTGGAGTGTGGAGACCGTGGTTGGATAATGACGAAAACACTTATCGGAAGCTAATGAGAATAGATGAATGAATTGCTATTATATTAATGAATCTCGCGTACTGATGAACTGAAACACGGTACAGTCAGGCATGGGGCGTAGCATGCGGGAGGACAGGGTGGGCGAAGTCGAGGGGTCTCAAAAGCGAGCGAGCCTCAAAAGCGAGCGAGCGAGCGAGCGAGCGAGCGAAAGAAAGAAAGAAAGAAAAGAAAGAAAGAAAGAAAGAAAGAAAAAGAAAGAAAAAGAAAGAAAGAAAGAAAGAAAGAAAGAAAGAAAGAAAGAAAGAAAGAAAGAAAGAAAGAAAGAAAGAAAGAAAGAAAGAAAGAAAGAAAGAAAGAAAGAAAGAAAGAAAGAAAGAAAGAAAGAAAGAAAGAAAGAAAGAAAGAAAGAAAGAAAGAAAGAAAGAAAGAAAGAAAGAAAGAAGGAAAGAAAGAAGAGCAAAAGAAAGAGCGAAAAGAAAGAGCGAAAAGAAAGAAAGAAGCGAAAGAAAGAGCGAAAGAGCGGAAGAAAGAGCGAAAGAAAGAGCGAAAGAAAGAGCGAAAGAGCAAAAGAAAGAGCGAAAGAGCGAAAGAAAGAAAAGAAAAGACATGCATTTTCGGCATGTTTTTTGACAATCGAGTCACAAAAATCACAGACTTGGAACAATTCTCGCGATTCCAAATACAGCGCGCCACCAACGACGGCAGTAAAAATTAGAAATTCCCGTGTCTAGGGTCGACATCCTTTTTCATCAACCATAGCGGAACATGTAAATGATTATTACTCTAAAAACACAATGTTTTATAGTACTTTTTGAATTTTTTTGAGATTTTCTGTGTTGAAGTGAAATATTGCAGTTTGATATTCACAGATGTCCTTTTCTAAAACCCGCAAACGTGATGTTGATACTAGGTGTTTCCTTTTTGTTATATACATTTTCTAAAACCGCCCTTATTTGTTTTTAAACTTTACGATGCTTTTCAGCCCGATACGCGCGAGCCTAGTCAATGCGAAGTAGGCCTAGGCCTGTCCTTTTTCAATGGAAAACGCATAGGTTTTATTTTGGTTATTAGAATAAATTGTTTTAATTCTTTCTGAATTTATTGTTTGTTCAATACGATAATAATATAACACCAGCATACTTAAGAACATCCATACTATAGGTGTTGCGTTTTTGTAATCGGCCTGCATTTCTAAAAATGGGGGTTTTTTTTGCACGAAGGCGCTTATAACGGCCCGCCGCGCGGGATAGGCCTACAGCAAAGAAATTCAAGTACATTTTAAAAAGATTCTTAATGTCTCATTTAATATTATAAACATGCATCACATTGGTTTGCCGTTTTTGTTATTATTGCATAAGTTCAACAATAGGCCTACCTCATAGAGTTCTAGCACTATAATAAAGATGAAGAAAGTTTCAAACTGCAAAAGAGTAGGCCTACATGAATTGAACAACACAATTTAAAAAAATGCCTCCTTTGGCCCCCATGAACTAGATCGTGTCACAATTAAGGTTTGAATTTGACAATTGTCATGCCCGATTTTAATATTAATTCATGTTTCTTTTTCATATTTTTATTTTTACTTCCGCTTTCTTGCATGTCAGACCATCTTTATTTCATCTTTCCCCTTTAATAATTCATAACCCAAGGAAATTTTACTCTTAATGTAGGCCTAGGCCTACTCCCAAATAGCACACATTGGTTGGAATGAGTTTCTTTTTAGTCATATTATCGGTCGGCACAACATTGAAAAATCAAAAACTTTTTCGACTTAATATTCAATTGGACAATTTTAAACACCTAGGCCTATACATGTTTTTTTTCTAAAGAAAAAGAAAATGGGAAAGATGAAAATCTTTCCCATTTTCTTTGAAAAAAAAGAACTGAAGTGTAGCCCAACTTTTACGGCATTGTGGACTTTGGCCAAATTTGAAATTTGGAGGGACAACATTTCTTGCATATTAAATAATGGATCAGGCTCATGGATCAAGGACTCAATCTACAAAGTAAAGAGGTCAAATCTGGGGATGGACTTTATTGGAGGACCGGTACAGTGAACGCATTGTTTAGGCCTGCTTCATTTGAGACATAAGGGACGAACCAGGACACCCCCCCACCCCACCCACACACACACCGATTTACGGTGAAGGATATACTGTAAAATAAGGGACAATTAACAGTTGATGTTTTTGACAAAAACAAGATAACTTAACATGCTTAACAATGTAGTTTGGAGGCCATTAGGGCCTATATATAGGCCTAAATGAAAATGAAAACGTGCCTATTCATACAGAAGGGTAGGCCTATTCAAGCCACCGCAAATTTATTGAGGGGCTGAGCCCGGCCCCAGCCCCGGTTCATAAGCCTATGTAATTTTGTTGACAGAATTGCACCACGAGAGTTTATTTTAAAATTAACAGGTTTATTCGTTTAGTGCAAGTATATATTTTCTCTCGATATTATACATTTGGGGCCAAAGTGTTTTGTTTATTATCGGGCTATATAGAAGGAAATGGCTTCTAAATTTACGACCTTTCGTGATCATACAGTAGGCCTACATCATGCTACAAAGAGCATTTCAAAACGTCACACGAAAAATGCTTTAAAACAATTAATTCATATCTATTCATGTTTGTAAAAAGGTTATAAATGTAAAACATCTACAGGCCAAGGTTAGGAAAAATAATTTATGAATACCAAAAGCTTTTATCTTAATATGTATCACGCATGGTAATAATTATGGGAAAGGTTATCCAAACAAGAAATAAAAAAGGCACGAATTTGCGTTTTAGATTAAATTTCCTGTTTGAAATTGTCTTGCATCAAAAGCATTTGCTATTATAGGCCTACCCAAACTCGAAAATTGACATTTTGACATCGGGTTTATAGGCCTAGATGGTCGATCAGAGACATCGTATTAAAAAAAAAAAATGCTTTACGTTGTCCATGCTGTTAAAATATGTAGGCCCTATTGAATATTTCGTTATTCTAAATATTGAGAATTAGGCATACTTTACTTAAAACAAACAAGGTTTACAAATTGTTTTTTTGAAAATTAGGCCTATCCCCAATCATATTTTTCAGTGTTTTCTTTTCTTGTAAACGACTGGTGAGCCTAAAGTATTTTCCCAAGCGCCTCGGATCGGGTTCGGAAAAGTTTGAAAATAAGGGTTTAGGCCTAATTGATGCCCATTATTTTGTGTGGGAATAGGCCTAAAACTCTGAACATTCACAGAGGTAGGCCTAAACCATGACTGTCGAAATTAACTTTAAAAAGGAGGCAGAAAACAAACACATAAAAAAAAAAATGCTTTACGCTGTCCATGCTGTTAAAATAATAATAATAATAATAACAGCACTTAATATAGCGCTTTTCCAACCTGATCAAAGCACTTTACAAAGAAACAAAATATATACAAAAATATATTGAATATTTTCGTTATTCTATTGAGAATTAGGCTTGCTTTATGAAAACAAACAAGGTTTAAAAATTGTGTTTTTTAAGGAAATATGCATGAGGGTCTAAGTAGGCCTATCCCCAATAATTTTTTTTTTAAATCAAGTCTATTATAGGCCTACTTACATCAAAGCTTAAAGACCTGACAGTGTTTTCTCTTCTTGTAAACGAGAGCCTAAAGTATTTTCCCAAGCGCCTCGGAAAGTTCGGAAAAGTTTGAAAATAAGGGTTTAATTGATGCCCATTATCTTGTGTGGGAATAGGCCTAACACTCTGAACATTCACAGAGGTAGGCCTAAACCATGACTGTCGAAATTAACTTTAAAAAGGAGGCAGAAACAGCTAATCATCATCAACGTAAATAAACAAAAGTAATCGATAGCAACACTCGTTTCCGTTTCCAGGGTCGATGGTTCATCGTCGACGCGTCATGGATGTCGACTTTTACCCATGATGCTCTGCGCGAAGTAGATCAGCCAGGCGTGATCGTAGGTGGCGCGCTGTATTTGGAATCGCGAGAATTCTAAGCATTCAAAATCTTAAGTATATGCAGAAATTTTACTGTAATTTTAATTTTTTTAGTGTTTTGTGTTACTTTAATTAAATGGTTGGTTATAAGAATGAAAAATGTCTTTTCCAAAAATTAGAATGCATAAACTGAAATTATTTAGTCTTAGTAAAAGTCTTTGGGCTTGATTGTCACAGCATACGAAAAACACCCTAAAAACGCATGTTTATGGCCCATATTTCCAATTATTATGTTCTCAGAATCTTCCTTCCTATACTTTGTACAGAGTTGAAGAGTCCAATATAATCAACACTTGGACTCAAAACTTGCACTGTGTTGGATAGGCTCACTTTTTCCCCAAAAATTTAGTTTTCTACAATTTTTTGACCAAAATTCATTTTTGACTTGCACATTTTTGATCAAAAATCACATTTTTGACCAAATATCACATTTTTGACCAAAAATCACATTTTTGACCAAAAATCACATTTTTGACTAAAAATCATGTTTTTGACCAAAAAATCACATTTTTGACAAAAACTCACATTTACCAAAAGTCATGGTTTTGGCCAAGAAAAGATTCTGAAAACATAATAATGATAAAATTGGATGGTTTTTTCACCCAATACAAAATTTATTGGTCTCGCTATGAGTTTCGTCTCGTCCAATAATTATTTTAAAACTCATAGCTCAACCAATAAATTTGTGTTTTGGGTTCAAACCATCAAATTTGTTTATCAAAGTTGGCCAAATGTTAAAATTTGACTTTTATTGCTAGTTAGGACTAGCCAAAGGATTAGGATTTAGCTAGGGATCATTTGGCAAAACAGGATAATATTTTTTAATCCTCACAAATTAATGCTGTATTTTTCTAGAATGTGGAGCAACATGTCACATGGACAAACAAATTGCGTTCCCAAAAATGATGTTATGGAGCTCCGTGCCCGATTTTATTATAATCGGATGGCAACTCCATGACGTCATTAACCTAACCTTTTTATCTATTATATTTATGAGTCGGCGCATTGACGACTAAACCAGCTCGGCAAAGACTCCCTTGTTGGGTCGGTTGATTGCGAGCTGGTCGGTCGACAACACGTCTTTAATTAGTGAGTACATTTTAAACATTATCAATTTGATTTGTAGTAACTTGAAATCAGAATTAAATACATTGCAAAGAAATTAATTTATTGGTTTCAACTAGTTATTTTGTGTTTGATCTCGGTTTCCTCTTTTGGCATTTAACATCATAATAATACCGAACGAAAACAAATTCGAATATTTCAATCGACCCTGGTTCAGAATCCCGAAAGCTACAAAAGGCTTGCTATGGTTGGTTGGTTGGTAGGTTGGTAGGATTTTCCGCCTTTAATACAGGCGCACCACAGATATAGCTGTGTCTAGTTCATAAAAAATATGTCCATTAGGAAACATGTAGACACGTAGAAATACACAAATAGCGTCCCGCCACCATCAGCATTGAAGACTGATTAATATCAGTCTTCCGTCACAATAAAACTTTTGTCCATTCAAACATGTAGCCACGAAGACAATACGTTTTCCCGTCACCGCGAAAAATACAAAAAAGTGCCCGTTAGTGCTCAAAAATGCCACACAAATAAAAGCATGCATAAATATAAGCATGCAGGGAAAAAAATGCCAAAATGCCAAAAGTTAATAAGGCTAGCCTTAACCAATGTAGATGTTCAGAAGCGATGCTCTCTTCGCATGTAGACTGAAACATAAGCGCCTGGTCATAGGTTCAATGCGGGGTTCAATGTCGTCACTCAGTGTGCTCAGTTGAGGAGCAATGGCGTCATCATCAAGTGATTTGTGCGTACAGTCAAGTATGATCTGAAGTAGAGTCTGCTCATCATTCAGAATGGCATCTACAATATCATCCTTGTATATCTTGTGGAGGTAGATTTTGATCTTCTTCATATGTACATCTCGACTGCCTTCGAGATTCTTGCATCTAAGGATGAAGTGATGCCTGTCCTCTGGTTCTTCACCACAAACTGTACATGTTGGGTCGACTTGGAACTGATTAAACCTAGCATGATTATTTTGGTGGGAGCATATTATTCATGATAAATAATAAAATGAGAAGCAAAAACTAAATACGACAATCACTGGTAGTTTCTATTAAATGTCGATCCATTCCTGTTTAATAAATTTGTAACAAACATATGAAATCCAATCAATAAAACGAAATGAATGTATTAAAATAATGTTTGATTGATCTTGTTCTCGCCAACTACCGGTACCAGTTGCGCGCACGTCACCGAGGCGCACGTTGGCCTAGCGTACGCGCCGCGTGTCGCGTATCTTCCAAAATCTGGAACTTCAGTGATCGGCAGCACCATTGATTCAAGATTTATAACCGTCAAATTCGTGTATGTTTTTCAAGTGTACGGAGAAAATAAAGATAACATTTCTAATTCCATCGTTACTATAGAATTTAACTAGTATTGAATAGAACCGGCGTCATTACCTGCGAGAAATTCTTTTATCTATTTCTTAAGGATGCCGTTGAAACTTCTATTATTGGTGACATTGACAATATGGAGCTTTGCTGAATCAACTTACACAGCTCAGGAAGTTGGGTGAGTGCTTTGTAAGTTTGTTGGAGATTAGAAGGTCCCGGTGCGCGCACCGGTGGGAGGGGCACATCATAATTTTTGGTGGATGCTCCCTCGGAATTTGAGGTGGTGGGTCGTTGGGAGCTGACGGTGGTAAACGTGTAAAAGGGGGTCTTTTGGCAGCGATCGCGAATATGCACGGCGCAACGGGGAATGGGGGGAAATGTCCCCAGTAGGCCTACTCTTGCCCCCCAGTTTCCCCAGTAAAACCAAAAAATTACGAAATTTGCCACTTTTTGCCTCAACCTTGTGTAAAATTCGTTGATTTTGTCTCCCCTTGAGATTCACAGGCCCCATGCGTCCCGAAAAAAAAAATTCCGACAACACCACTGCAAAGTCATAAAGTGGGTCTTTTGGAGCTGCCAACCGTCAAAATCACGGGATCTTTCTTGGCTTTCTGCGTGCCATCATTCTTCCTTCTGGATCTGGTTAAGTCGGGAGCTTCAACTGTAATAGTCATAGGCCTACCATCGCCAAATTTTGTTTTACTAGAGTTGAAATTATTAAAATCAAGGTTCTGTCGGTGCTCTGTTTTGGTACAAATTCAGGCGTCTTTCTATTGCGGGTCGGATATGATTAGGTTCAATATATTTTCCATTATCTTCGCTTCAGAACAATGTTTAGGGCATATGCAGTTTATATTTGTTTATATTTGGGAAGGAGTGCATGGATCCTTTGTTCGATAAATGAGAGAAATTGGGCATATAGGCCTATTGGGTAAATCAACTAATCAAGAAATACAGTGCAAATATCAAGTATTAATCGGGAAAGCGTAGAACATAATATGTAGACCTACCTAAATGATATTATTAGTTATTAGGTGATTAGTTATTAGGTGACGCAAAACTGTCCAGTTGGTGAAAATAGCAATTTAGTGGGAGAAATGAATGGATAAATTTACGACTTTAACCAATTTGCCATCTTGGAATTGAAAGCCTGCAAGTGCGTGGCGCGAGCGCGAGTTGTCAAACGCGATGCATAACGCATAGCGTACGGCCAGAAAAAAGTATAGACCTTTTTCTGATGACGTCACCTAATCGATATTGGGGTCTGAGATGTAAACAAACAACACGTGCGTTTCTCACGTGTCCACGATGTAAAAACACCAAATATTGCGTATTTTCTCCTCTGTTTTGTCATATTTCACGTTAGCTTCCATAAAATAATTGTTTATGGGAACTGTATACTAGTTACCTTTGTTCCAGTTAGTTTTGATGCCATAAAATAGGCCTACAACAGATACGGAAAAAACGCGATGCTATTTAAAATTCAATCTTTGTTTTGTTTCACAATTTTGTTTACTTTTTACACCATGAAGAACTAAACGCGTACTGCGAGCTGGCAATTCCGCGCAGGACGCCTAGAGTGGCGCAAAGTTGATCGCGCGCGCCGGCGCGGTAATTGCGTTTGGGTGCTGATGACTCGAATGCTGGACCCCAATATCGATTGATTGGTGACGTCTGAGAAAAAGGTCTATAGGCCTACGCGCTTTCCGTTTATAAATTAATTGATGATATAGTATTAAAACTACACTGCAAAAATAGTTTTCTGCCCATTTGTTGAGTTGTGACATGAGCTCAATGTTGAGTATTTTTTTACTCAACTGTTGAGCTCTGACCTTTTACTCAGTGTTGAGTAAAATATTTTTTGCAGTGTGTGTTGTTTTGTGTTGCTTGTTTTCATTTGATTCTGCGCTCTCTCGTTATTTCCTCAAAGTGCGCCCAATTTATGTAATCTTCACACCTGCCTAAGGGATTGTTAGGAAGTGGAATTTTAAGGGGCCGGGGGAAATGATTTTTTAGTCTTGAGGGGGAGTGCGAATGATTTTTTGTCAAAACTCCTACTCCCCCTGACGTAAATATTGAACGGTCCCTAATAGGCTACAAAGAGTGCCCGGTACGTGTAGCAATGTTCTTAAGGGGGTACTACACCCCTACCCAATTTTGTGCCTATTTTTGCAGTTTTCTCCAAAATTATAGCGCATTGGGGATAAGTAAGATATGTATATTATAGGGGCAAGAACTACAGCTACTGCACTGGAAATTTTATTTCAGCACAGACAACAGTTGTGGAGTTACAGTCAAAAATGAGGGAAAACCAATATTTGATCAATAAATCAATAACTACTTGCTTTGAGTTGCTGAATTTTCAGTACAGTAGTTGTAGTCCTTGCCCCTATAATATACATATCTAACTTGTCACCAATGTGTTATAAATTTTTAGAAAAATGCAAAAATAGGCACAAAATTTGCCAGGGGTGTAGTACCCCCTTAAGGGTACTTGCCCATGAAGTTCATTCAGGGGCGCGTTTGAAAAACGGCACAGCGTATTAGTAAAAAGAATAAAAAATACTAAAATTTACACCAGGGTTCGAACCACTGCCGATACACTATGCTGAACAGTGAACGATGCCACTGTGCCACGGCGGTACCTGTGGTTAATGTCTGACGATTTTCAAAGATATACATATCAACACGTTTCTAGTGTATTAAAAGCAGATTTTGGTAGTAATACAGTCATAGTAAGACATTGGACTCTACTTGTTTGTTTGTTTTTTATTTAATATAAATTAATTTTGATGAATTGAACTGGTATGACTCTTAGGACTCGTAATAAACGACGATTAATTTTCTAATAAATATAATAAAAACGCTGGGTCATTCAAGACGTCCTTGTAATTTATGTCAAAACCAGGGGAGCGACAACATACCTCTACGTGTATAAGCCTACTTGCGCGATCGATACTGTCTCAATGATCCAGACAATAGCATTTGAATATACCGCCCTTATGTATGCATCTGCTTGACATGCCTGGTACATAATAGCTTCCAATATAGCCTACCCCACCGTAAATGGCTCTGTTCTGACTGTTCATTTCCTCGCTGTCCCAATATATACGTGTCACGTACGTAATTTCGAGGAATATTTTGTTCAAAAATGATAGGAAGGGACTGTTTTAAGCCAAAATATTGGCTGTCACCAGATGCGCAATGGTACCGGGAAGTGTTGCAGAAAGGTAAGCGTACTCATTATTAATTCAATATATCACATTTTAATGAATTCAGATGCGAAATCCGAAAAGGGATTGACAGGTCAAAATTCTCACACTAGAAATATTGTGAAATAAAATCAAATCAAATTTAGGCTCCGCAAACAACATCCAATTATTCCCATTGGGGTTTGCTACACGTGTATATAATAAATTATGATTTGGGGCTAATTTGAGAAGAGTTATGGCCTCGAATTTCAAAATACACCGAGTGACGTTTTTTGATCATAAACCTCGTCAATTCAAGACTCTGTAAAAATAATTCAAGAATTTTCTGGGATAATTGCAACTAAAGTATATGAAAGTTATGATCTAAGCTACCAGATGCATCATTAATTTCCTGACTATGATATTTAGTTGTGGGAAAAGATTACTTTATATTTGTGCGGGATTATTTCCCGCCAAAAATTTCAACCAAAAAGAGCATGTAGCCTTAATGCATGTACAACATTAACAATTATCACCTCCTTGGTTAATCCATCTTTTCTAAGTTTAAGACTAATATTGTTTTTTGTTTGTTTCTTTCTTTCTTTACGCAGAGAGAGGCCCTTTCCCGATGGTGTTGGTATTTCTTCACCTCCACTTGATCCCGCTTCGAACTTGGCTGAGGAAAAAACAACTTTAGACTCTGTCCCACCACAAATAATAAAAGAAGATGCTAGACCCACTGATAATACGTACCAAAAGACAACTATTGAGAGGGACACACCGTCAGTATGTGATCAATCACAGACGCAACAAACAACAGATGAAGATGAAGGAGATAAAAAACTAGGCGTTTGTGTTGGCGAAACACACGAAGATACGGCTGAACCTGAATCTAGTGTTTCGATCAGTGTAGGACAACATGGACATGACAATGTACCAGTTGTGGAAACTACTTCCGATTTGTCTGAAGATATTCTAGATATTAACTTGAGCCTTCAATGCAAAGAAACAAATTGTGAAGGAAGTAGCACAAAGGAAGAAGACCTCGATGGTGATGTCCAGAATGACAGCCAAGGAAACACGGATAAAGAAAATATTAACGATGATGATGCACAAACTACATCTACAGATAAAAATGGTGACGATGCCGTTACATCGTACGAAGATGAAATTAATCGGAATTTAGATAAGTCTGATATCAAAGGTACCTGTCTGAAAGATGACGACTTACAAGATCACTCCGAAGATGAAGATTTAATTTTATCGGAAGTACAAGGATACTGCCCATATGATGGCGAGTTAGAAAACGACGGTCTTGATGAAGATATATTACCGGTGTCAGATGTTCAAGGACACTATCCAAAATATAGCAAGTTGCAAGATCACGCCGATGATGAAGACATGAACTGTCCAAAAGATGGCGAGTTAAAAGAAGACAGCGATGGTGAAGACCTAACATTATCGGAAATCGAAGGAACCTGTTCAAAAGATGGCGAGTCAGAAGAAGCTGAAGATGGCGATGATAAAGACATGTTATCGGTATCGGACTTTCAAGGACACTTTCGAAAAGTTGGTGAGTTAGAAGAAGACGGCGATGACGGAGACGTATTACCGGAAGATCAAAGACACTGTCCAAAAGATGAGTTCGAAGAAGACTGCCATGATGAAGATATAATGGTATCAGATGTTCAAGGACACTTTCCAAAAGATGGCGAGTTACAAGATCACGCCATTGATGAAGACATATTACCGGCAGTCCAAGGGCAATGTCCAAAAGACGGTGAGTTAGATGAAGACAGTCGTGATGAAGGTATATTATCGGTGTCGGATTTTCACGGACACTTTCCAAAAGATAGCGAGTTAGAAGAAGAAAATGACGATGACGAAAACATATTACCAGAAGTTCAAGACTGTTCAAGGGATGGCGAGTTAGAAGAAGACGGCCATGACGAAAATATAATACCGTTAGCGGATGTCCCAAGACATCCAAAAGATAGCGTGTTACAAGGTCACACTGATGATAAAGACGTATTGCTGGAAGTTCACGGAAACTGCCCAAAAGATGACGAGTTAAAAGAAGATGGCTATGATGAAGACGTTTTATCTGAAATCCAAGGAAGCTGTCCGAAAGATGGCAAAAGGGAAAATGACAATTATGACGTAAGCGATGACACGGGCACTGTAAAACATTAGCTTTATTAAACTATAAACAACACGATCATCAATTTAAAACAATAAAATGACACTATGCACTTTATTTCGTCGTCAATCATTTTCTTTTATAGTGAAAAAACAATGTCTTTAACGTTTAACTGCACACCAAAAGCGCATGTATAGATACGAAAACATTATAATCTTTACCCAGAGCAGTCAGCGCACATAAACATTGGGAAAAAAGAAATACAAAATGACAGTGCACCTGGTCGAATACGAACCGGCGACCTTCGTAATACTAGAACACGACGCTCTGACCAACTGAACAACAGAGGCACGATGCGGGAGAACGGAAGATTTGCAGGTCTATATGAACTCAATCATTTTTGAACCAAAAACATGTGACATGATGCAGTCATGTCTTAAGTAGAATTCACCTCGACCTTTGCAGGACTTAAACCCCATTAAAAGCTATTAAACCAAGATAACACTCATTGAAACAGCTCAACTGATTAAATCGGATCTTCTCTGGCTGTGCACATGTGTCTGTTTTATATGTGCGATATAGCAATGAGCTGCTATAATACAGCTTCAGTTGGGTAACCGATTATAAAGGAAACGCAAGGAAACAATGGTAGTAGACCTTTGTTCACGAAATGAGACAATGGCCTGCTTTTTGTTAACCAGCATTCTTGAAAATGAGCAACATAATGCATGATTGTTGACTTAACGCGGTTTGGAAATAATTTCTTCATATTATTGGTGTTATCTGTCGTTTACATGTCCTTCCTAAAACACAAAAGTGCGACCCTTTGTCAATCACCTATATACAGTACCCAATTTCGGCATACTATATAAGAAACTCATCATAATGATTGCCAGAGAATAGTTTAAATGTATCTTGTACCGTTTTGTTGTGGCATCCTTCAGAAGTGAGCGGTCCGATACCAATATTTTCGGCCAAATCTCCATTCAATTAACACGGGGAGTTGGCTAGCTATGCCTTGCCCTCACTCATATTTTACAAAAGTGCGACTATTTCTGAACATCTAACCTAGCTGTAATTTTGGTCATGTTAGAGAAATATATTGCTAGAAGTTTGGAGAATAAGTTAAATATTGGCTGGTTATTTTTCACACAGTGATGTTAACTAGGCAAGTGCCCATTCTTCCAACATACATCATTTGTAGAGGTCACGCGTCAATGGTGAGAGCACTGTGTATTGTGTATAGGAAAACGGACAGTAACTGCAGTATGAATTGAAATCTTCCGTCCTTTTGCAACGTGCCTCTGTGGCTCAGTTGGTTAGAGCGCCGTCGTCATAGTATTACAAAGGTCCTCGGTTCAAATCCGGCCAGATGCACTGTGTCTTTTTTCAACGTTTATGTGCGCTGCCCTGAGCTGTGAGGCCTGTGTAAAGATTCAAGTTTGCTCATCCTTTCAATCCAGAGAACCAAGTATAATTATTTTAAACTTGTGCACGTAGTGGCAAACCATATCGTCAACATTTTATCACCGTGGGTGGGGTGTGTGGGTGTATGTGCATGGGGTGGGGTAGGGTGGTTGGTATTTTCTGCAAACGAGGATTCCCTCCTGGACATGTGGGAACAGTGCACACCCTCAATTCAAGAACGTCTTTGGTCTCTTTCCCTCGCCAGCATGCTGCAAATAATGTGAAGTACTCAGTCAAATATAGCAAACTGAAATAGGGGTCCACAGTTAAGCACATTCCGGCAGTTGCATTATAATGTCCTCGTGGCTCGTTCAGATACGTCCTCGGTTGGTGCACAGTGTTTCGTAGGCTATAAAGGAATCTAATTTAAGATGTGCCGGACAATTATTGTTTTATTTTCCCTTGAATGCGGGTGCGTGTTGTGTTTGTACCCTCCTTCTCTCCCCCCCCCCATAACGACGACCAATCTCTTGGTAGCCTAATACATAATACTACTTGAATTGTGTGTCATCATTATTTATTTATGTGCACATCCGTAGATGGTAAAAGGTACAAAACCTCACAAAAGGCTCCCCTGCAAAAACAGCAGAGCAACACTTTATAAACACATGAACACTTAAATTGGTATTTGTAAACACTAGAACATGTAACAAAAATATGAAGATGTTTAGGTTTTTAACACAAGATAGTGTTAAAAGTGTGCTTTTTAACACTATCTTGTGTTAATAATAACATAAACATATTCATATTTTCACACGTTTTAGTGTTAATAAATGAACACTCCGATACCTTGTACAAACCTTCTAACCATTAAAGTGTTTATTAAGTGTTGCTCTGCTGTTTTTTGCAATGAGGACGCCCAGAAAAGGCAAGGGTATCACTTTTATGATCCCTATTCAGATCCTGGATCCTTAATCCGTCACCGGCAACTCGTTTATCGTATTGCAATAACTGAGATTTTCCACTCCTCGGATTACTATAAAGAATCACCAAGGTGGCCTTTCCTGTCCCTGGAATTTCCTGTCCCCATATATGATCTGCAAGATACTTTCCTGTCCCATGATTGCTATACACATAAAGAATCAGCAAAATAGACCTTCTGCCCCTGGATTACCAAACATAAAGAATCACCAAGGTAGACTTTCCTATCCTCGGATTACCAAACATAAAGAATCGGTAAGGTAGACTTTCCTGTCCTCGGATTTATATCAAACATAAAGATTCACCAATTAGGTAGACTTTCCAGTCCTCGGATTATCAAACATAAAGAATCACCAAGTTATATATAGGCCCTAGTTTTTCCATTATTTCCATTTTGCTTGTCAAAACCAAATGATTTTTTTACTTGATACAATATTTCGTCCTTCACATCGAAAGACTTCATCAGGTATGACTGATATGGTCATCTGATTCACTTTCCCGTAATACTTAAGATATATGTCCCCTCCTCTCTGTTCATGGTCTTGCTCCTTCTTTTCCTTATTCCATAGCTGCCCGCACTTCTCTATAGACTTTTTATGCTCCCGCCCAAGGATCATATGCATGGATTCGTCCCAGTTTATCACATGATTTTCTCTGGGACGTGAGCTGAAATAGCCGATTTTGTCTATTCTTGTTCTGATGAAAGTAGATCCGATGACCATATCAGTCATAGGCCCCTACCTGATGAAGTCCTCCGATGTGAAGGACGAAATATTGTAGCACTAGTAAAGAAATTCACTTGGTTTTGCAAAGCAAAATGGATATTTATTATAATCAACAAACCTAATGAATCTATTCAACGTAAACTTTCCTGTCCCTGAATTACCGGTACCAACCCAGTGGGCACAGGTTAGGATTTCGACGTTGAATAAACGTTGATAACGTCAAATTTTCAACCTAACCTGATTTCAACCTAGAGTTTAATTGAAATCGGGTTGAAATTTCAACATTGAAATTTCAACCTGATTTCAACCAACTTTCAATGCAAAAAATTAAGGAGGTTGAAATCAGGTTGAAGTCCATTTGCAAATAAAACGTGATTTCAACCTGATTTCGACATCATTTCAACATCAATTGTGCCCACTGGGAAACATATATCCTCGGATTATATTACAGAACATAATATCAACAGAGTTGATTCTTCGGTCCTCTGATTACCTCATAATAATCACTAAAGTAGCCTTTTCACCACACGCAAACAATCAGCAATGTAGACTTTCCTGTCCTCAGATTACCACACATGACGAATCAAGAAGGTACACCTGCCTTTTTTTTTATCTATTACTTAGCAAGCATAAAGAATCAACAAGGTGGACTTTCCTGCCCCTGGATTTATCACACATACAGAATCAGCAAAATAGAACTTTCCGTCTCTGGATTAAAAAATCTTACAATTGTGTAACGTTTTTTGGTCAGTTCTAATCATTTCCTGCAATTTCTCAATATCGCTTGCGAATTTACCACATGGAAGACACAGCCGGAATTTATACAATTTATTTACCTGCAGGAATCATTTACCTGCAGGAATTTTGGAGTTTTAATTTAGTCAGACACATGAAATGGACAGCTTCACACCTTATCAAAAAACTCCTATGGAATACATAGCCGGAATTTATACAATTTACATGCTGGAATGTCTACGGGTGAAGTGAAAAATTAACACAATTGTAAGAAATTTACAAAAATGCCAAAAAAGTTGTTAAATCGCAGGAAACATTTGTTTAAATTACTACCAATTGTAAAATCACAGGAAATAATCTAAAAACACCCTAAAATTTGTAGCATTCTGGGATATATTTTTAAAATGTCCCAAAAATTGTGAAATCACAGTAAATATTTCAAAATTGGCAAACAATTAGTAAAATCGCAGAAAATATTCAAAAATCGCTTCAAAAATATATTTTTTAAAATAAAATCACCAGAAAAAAATTTAAAACAGCAACACATTTAGAAAAATAAAAGTGGAAATATAGCAAATATGTACATTAACAAAATGAAAAACATTTTCAAATGATTAAAAAGAAAAATAGCTTCAGTGTGATTTTCCATTTTCTCCCATGTGACATACGGCCTAGAGTAGCCGTGCGCGTTTTATGATTTTTTTTTGCTATAGCCTATCTACTGAAGATAACATTTAGAATCTCATCCAGATTCATTGCATCTTTCTATTCTAGAAGTAATGTTTAACATTATTTTCTCTAAATTTTACTTCATCATGTAGCGGCGAATTTTTTCTACGTTTCTCTACCGGTATATATTTTTACCTCTTTTTTCTCCTTTTTTTTTTATAAATAGCGCGGCATTAGACCGAATGCCGATTTTTGTAATTCGCACAGAGTAGCCGTGGGCATTTTAGGATTTTTTTCGCTATAGCCTATCTACTGAAGATAGCATTCAGAATCTCATCCCGATTCATTGCATCTTTCTACTCTAGAAGTATATGTTTTACATTATTTTTTTAATATTTTTACTTCATCATGTAGCGGCGAATTTTCTCTTTCTAATACATCAGTCCCGATCAGAAAATTTAAAGTGATATTACAGACTCATCAATTTCGCATCTGCATGTTTCTCTATTTTTACCTCTTTTTTTCTCCTTTTTTTAAATAGCGCGGCAGGCATTAGACCGAATGCCTATTTTTTAATTCGCGCAGAGTAGCCATTCATGCGCGTTTTAGGATTTTTTTTTTCGCTATAGCCTATCCTGAAGATAGCAATTAGAATCTCATCCCGATTCATTGCATCACTCTACTCTAGAAGTAATTTTTTACATTAGTTTCTCTAAATTTTTACTTCATCATGTAGTAGCGGCGATTTTTTTCTTTCTAACACATCAGCCCCTGATCAGAAAGTTTAAAGCGATATTGCAGATTCATCAATTTCCACATCTGCCTGTTTCTCTATTTTTACCTCTTTTCCCACTTTTTTTTTTTTTTAAATAGCGCGGCATTAGGCCGAATGCCGATTTTTTAAATTCGTGCAGAGTAGCCGTGCGCGTTTTAGGATTTTTTTCGCTATAGCCTATCTACTGAAGATATCATTCAGAATCACATCCCGATTCATTGCATCTTTCTACTATAGAAGTATATGTTTTACATTATTTTCTCTAAATTTTTATTTCATCATGTAGCGGCGATTTTTTTTTTCTTCCTAATACATTAGTCCCGATCAGAAAGTTTAAAGCGATATTTCAAACTCATCACTTTCCGCATCTGCATGTTTCTCTATTTTTACCTCTTTTTTCCTTTTTTTTTTAATAGCGCGGCATTAGCAATGATTAGACCGATTGCCGATTTTTTAATTCGCGCATTATGAGTAGCCGTGCGCGTTTTAGGATTTTTTTCAATATAGCGTATATACTGAAGATAGCATTTATAGGCCTATAGAATCTCATCCCGATTCAGTGCATCTTTCTACTCTAGAAGTAATGTTTTACATTATTTTCTCTAAATGTTTACTTCATCATGTAGCGGCGAATATTTTCTTTCTAATAGATCAGTCCTGATCAGAAAATTTAAAGCGATATTACAGACTCATCACTTTCCGCATCTGCATGTTTCTCTATTGTTATCTCTTCCCCCCCTTTTTTTTTTAACAGCGCGGCATTTGATTAGGCCGAATGCCGATTTTTAATTCGCGCAGAGTAGCCACGCGAGTTTTAGGATTTTTTTTCGCTATTGCCTATCTACTGAAGATAGCATTTAGAATCTCATCCCGATTCATTGCATCTTTCTACTCTAGAAGTAATGTTTTACATTATTTTCTCTAAATTTTACTTTATCATGTAGCTCCAAAGTATTTCTGAACACTGAAAAATAAATGCCTACAGTAGAAAAAAAAGGTGATAAATCGGGATGAGACGCTTAAAATGTCATCTTCTTCAGTAGCCTTTCAGTAGGCCCTACTAGCAAATAAGCATGAAATATCAAAATAGTAAAATCCGAATACTTTCCTGACGCATTGTGCGTTAAAGAAAAGGGCATTCGTCTATACCGCATAATTTTATTTAAAGAACGTTCATAAATAGGGCCTACCTGGCGGGGGGGGGCTGGAAAATTCCATGGAGGGGTCAAAAAGTTTTGACCTTCCAAAAAAGGGGGGGGTCCAGAAAGTTTTTGACATGTGAAAAGGTAGGCCTACATACAGACAGAGGGGGCGTCAAAAAGTTTTGACATACCGAAATCAAAGTTCCAGCCCCCCCCCCAGGCCCGTTCCCTTACCGTACTAAAACGGGGTAACTTTGGTCGGTCAAATATATTTTTTTAATGGTCATACTTCATACAGCAATATTGTTTTTAGTCATAGGCCTATTTGGTGTCAATTTGTTAAGAAATATATTTGGAAGAAATAATAGTCGCTCATGTCCAATTTCCTCGAAATTAACGAAAGAATCAGGATTTTAAACCAAAATGAGCATTTTTTACATTTTTTCAGAAAAAATAAAATCGATATTTGTGAGCAAGGATGTGTGCTTGAGCCTTGATTAATTTTGCAAGGGGTCAGGCTATTTTTAACCCCTAGGGCACCCTCACAAAATTATTTAAAAGTCTTTTTCAACTTCAAGGTGTAGAAGGGAAGCCTAATGTCATAAAAAAAAGAGATAATTAGAAATATAATTGGTTTTGTTTGGAAGCAGTGGTTTAAAAACTCTGAAAAGTGGCTAAAGTTACCCCATTTTACGGTAATTCATTTATTTTTGATGCCGAAGTTTATATTAAACTTTGACTACGGACTAACACCTTTTCTGGACCTATTCCTGAAAAAATCAGCTTGTTACAAAAAATGTCTAGGTTAAAACCTGAGACCATGGTCTCAGGTTAAAACAAATACTATTGGTATTGGCCGAGTGCAACTGGACTCCGGAAATTCATTGACCTTCAACTCAAGCACGTGAACTGTGACGTCAAATCAAAACAAGAAAATCTGTGGTGTATCGGCGTTTTTAAAACAAAAAGTACACCGATTTAATATGTACTGCATCAAAAAAGTTGAAAATTCACTACCTATATAAAATTTGTCAAATAAAATAGTAAGATAATTTTGATATTGTTCAAAAGTAAATTAAGAATATGCTAATTTTTATTGTAGTTGTATTTGAATTAGGAATCGTGGGAAATGTATGAATACTACTAGAAACACTGTTTTAAATAACCAAAACATTAAAAATGGAGCCTGAAGTTGGAAGTGACAGCAAAAACCAGCCATCAACAACTCTATCTTTGAAGGCTCTTGAACTTCAAGCAAGAGTGAAATATAGAGAAAAGAGATTTCGGGAAATTCTGAGTCCGTTTGAAGGGTATATTTTACAACTACAAAGCCTATTAGTATGGGAGAAACCGAGGCGCAGTGCGCTGATGTTCATCGTTGTCAATGTTGTATTTTGGTGAGTTGCAATGGTTGATATATCAGATATGCATGTATTACAATCCATTACAATGTATAATAATTATTTATAAAGAAAACAACAACAGACAAGCATGATTACAGGGCCGAGGCATTCATTTGCATTGTTTAAAAAATAAAACTGAACAAAAACAGTAGATATAATTTTAAATGCAGTAAACTTTTGACGAGCGCGTATTGTAAGGATACATCGCGTATTTACTGCGTTGCACGCACTTGTCTCTGATTGGCTGCTGAGGCGATATGTTGTTGCCGAGTGGAAATTAATGAATGAACTGTGCGCCGTACGCGTTGTTAGCGCCGAATTTGCAACATCACGGTAATCGCGCTCGTCAAAGGTTTGCTGCATTTTAGTATAGAACAGATAGCTTGAGTGATAATTTGAGTGATAAGTTCGAGTGATATTATTATAATTAAAATTTAAAGTTTGAGTGGTAATTCCCCTTACGACAGGACAGCAAGCGTCACATCAATGCGAGAGAAACTAAAATGGCCAACCTTACAGCAAAGAAGATGCGTTGCCAGGCTCACCATGTTTCACAAGACTCAAAACAACCATTCAGCTGTAAACATCCCAGAATACATCCAAAAGCCAAGCAGGATGGTTCATGGTCAGCACAGCCAGTCCTATATCAACATCCAAAGTAGCACCAATATGTATCAGTTTTCATACTTCCCCAGGACAGTTAGATGTAGGAATCTACTTCCAGTCTACCTAGTTCAGATCCCAACACATACAGCATTCCAACATGGTCTCTGGACTCATAGTTGGTAACCCACGCTTTAGAAAGCGTGGGTTTGAAGGGTCAGCAAAGTGCCTAAAAGGGTGGATTTGGAAAATTTCTGGTTAAAATGTGTGTCCAAATATAAAGCGTGGTCACTGATAAAAAGGGTGGGTTTGAAAGTCGGCAATTACAATCTGAAAGCTTACTATAATTTCTGATTGAATAACAATAAATGAAAAACCAGATAGCGAGGAAATATTTAATTTGTTCTCGCCTGTTCAAAGTATATGTATTTGCTCTTAACAGTGCCCGAAAATTCACAATTTTCCAGTTGAAAAATCCCGGCTCTACAGTAGTCTTCTGCGACTAGCATTAATTATGGACGGCTTTTCAAGCTGCTATATTTTATACACTATGAATTTGTTCGAGATTAATATTTAGCAAACAGTCTTAATCCAAATCACTGTTTGTTTCAGTAATTGTTATTTATTATTTATTCAGTTTCTGTGGTGAATATTATAAATCAAGTTGTTTTAAAGGAGTATCTCGTGATCCTAGCATCCTCTTTTTATGACATTTTTCAGTACATATCCACGAAAAAGCCTATTCCCAAAATTTCAGTTGATTCCGATTTTGCGCTTTGCGAGTTATGCATGATTATGTGTATTACACTGCTCCATAGACAATGCGTTGTAATTTCGTTCTGGTGCACCAGAACGAAATTCAAATTTCATGATATCTTTGCAAAACTAATTAATCTGCAAGAAATATTTTGTACATAAACATTATGTAGCCAGAGGTTTCCAGTGATATAAAAATCTCAACTTTTTTGAGAAAAGTGGGGGATGAGGCTGTGGATCACGAAATGCCCTTTAAATGTGAAAATAGTGATTACAAGTTACAACCTCGCTATAAAATGTATCAAACACACTGACAAAAGTGCATAGCCAAGTATCACAATGCTATCGATCAAATTTACAATCAAAAGATGACTTGTACTTCTCTAGTTGTTGGGCATTGTTTGAAAATTAATGGTTGTTGTGAAGTACAGTAATAAATCTTTATAGAACAAATTGACTTCTAGAGAAGCTCTGATTTACGTGCATATCCTGTTAATAAGTGATATAGGCCGGGCTTTGTATTATCTTCATGAGCATCGTTGCTCAAGAATTCTCAAGAATTTACACATGTACGATAGTTACTCATTGCCGGCAGATTGAGGGGCAAAAGATTTTTGGTACACATTTATATTGCATATTTTAAAAAGTTTCTCAAAACACTCTGGGACTTACATAATACACCAGCAACCATTACTTTGAAAGGACAAGGGGGAGGTCAATAAAGTTGTATCCTTCATGTAGGAAGGGGCAGACAGAATCAATCACATTTTAGGGTTTACAAAGGGGAGGGGTTATAAAGAAGTATTTTTATCAAAACCCTACCACTTTTAAATTTTGTATACTAATGCAAACTACAAATAAGTATATTTTAAAATAATTTGGGAAAATTTGTGTTACTCGCATGTAAGAAAAGAGATAAATGTTTAAGCGAATTAAAATAAATTATTTCCTGTTATTATCAATGTATTTTGGGGCCGGTGGCCTATAAATACTGTAAATAAAATCCTCTTTTGAGGAACAAAATTGAAATTGAAGTATGTACCGTATTCAAGTCCCAGGTACCTGCTAATAATTATTAATACCGGTGCCACCAAATGCATAATGATGAATCTTGCCTTGGCACACATGTAACCTTTTGATGAGTCACAGTCAGAAGATCCTGACTGGGTTTTGGCTATACTGTTGAATGAGCTGTTCCAGTCGAAATCCACACTCCCCCTGTGGAAGATTTTGGAAATATCTTCCACAGGGAGAGTATGTTTTTCAAATTTAATTGGTCAGAGTTAATTATTTTGAAACCCATACTCTCCCTATATTATAGCTTTACCTATATCTTCCACAACTGGAGTGAGTATATTACAAATGGAAGTTACCCAATTGTCTATTTTTACATAAATTATATCCCATATTCTTTGAGTTTTGACCCCAAGGTGGTGGAACCTACAGCAGTAGCGTAACTAGGTTTGGTAGCGCCTGGGGCAAGAAACAAAATTTGCGCCCCTACACCCCCCCAGAATATCTTAGACGCGGGCAATTTTTGAAACATTTGCGCGCGGGACGCACAAAATTTTGGACAAATATGGCCTACCACTAATTAATTTTGGTAGAAGTTGAATATCGGTCTTAAAATGTTCTTCCAATTGATTTTGTGCTGAAAATTTTGACTTTCATCGCTTGGAGGGGCGCAGAATCGATGCTGAATTGGTCAATTTGGCGCCCCCCTAAGGGTAGCGCCCGAGGCACGTTGCCCCCCTCTGCCCCCCGGTAGTTACGCCACTGACCTACAGGGCATAATGTTTATCAACCTTGTTCAAACTTTTTTCTCTCCGTCATGTTTAATTTCAGGCTTGCCTCTAGCACCCAATATCGCATTTGTAGTTGTAGTAACTACAAATTTCGAACTTTTGAGGACTTGTTCTCAAGTTGTAGGTACTCCCGTGGGGTGCCTCCAGCATTTTATTTTCACAAATTTGCATTAGTATATCTAGTAAAATACTCACTTTAGAAACCTGTGTCACTGATGTATGTCATCTGTGATTGCTCAACTTATTTTACGCATCAGCTTTTGTCCAAAGAAATATTTAAAAAGATGATTTTTGAGTGATTTTTATGAGCAGCGAAAAGTCCACTCCACGACTATGTACATGTGAATATGGTGATGAATGCACGCTAAATCGCGGCGACACATACACATAGCTCCTTGGAACTACTTCCTAGTGGCTTTGTGTTCTATCGTCTACAGGACATTTGTTTATCAATCTTGTTCAAACTGTTTTCTCTCCGTCATGTCTAATTTCAGGCTTGCCTCTAGCACCCAATATCGCATTGTCTTCCTAGTGGCTGTGTGTTCTATCATCTATGTGTGTGTGGAAACCATTTACAGTAAAGTTTGGCCAGAAATAAGGGGTGAGTTAAAATATTAAAGACATTATCTATAGCAGGGATTTTCAACTTGCGATGCGCGCACCACTTATGCGATCGATACAAGCCAAGTGTCGCTTAAAAAGAAAATTAAATTTAAAAAAAAATTAAATTGAAAAATCCGAAAAAAAAAAAGCTCTGCCCCATCGACCCCACCATGGACACCATGCTTTTGAGCCCACGACGCTTCGCTCGCTAGGATAGTGGAGCTTGAACAATTCTGTTTTCTAAAAGTCGAACTTCAGATACTTGACTTGAGAACCCCTGGTCAAGAGTCTCTGCCAAAAATACATAATAGGCCTTTTATCATCTCATAAATTAGCAAATTTCCGATCTTGAATTATTGATGGCATAATAATAAGATACCAAATAAGTTTTGAGAAAGATGGTTCACATTTTTTTAAGCCTTTGACATTTTCTGATCAAAATTCCATAACATTTTTATCTCCATCTACAGTTCCGCCAACAGATCCTGAAGATGAAGAAGGGTAGGTATCATTATCAATACTTATTTATTATACGGTCGCTCTGTGTGGATACATGCTTGGGTCCTGTTGCATGTACATGGTCGCATGTCATAAGTTGGGTACAATTTCAATTACATGGTCAAAAATGACAAAAAATGTATTTTTTGATATGTTGTACATATTGACAACCTCTAATAATTAACACCATTTTAAACCATAACACATGCTTAATTAATGAGATAATGCTTAATTACTTTTAATTAATACACAGGCGTCTATGTAAATCTCAATTTTCAAATGCATTTTTCTCAAATCGGACCTCAATTACAAAAATGACAGTAAATTTTTTATTTTATGCAAGAATGTCATCAGATTTGGAGGATATGTTCTCAATAAATTAATGCTTCAAATGAACTATTTAAAATAATTGTACGTATGTTAATTACATTGTGAAGTTCAATGACCTTTTTACGAGTAATTAGCGAGACGGTTATTCTATTATTGAGGAAATGAATATCAAGAAGAGAAATGTACATTAGCATGTTGCTAAAAATACTGAAATTCAACTAGGATTTCATCAAAAATGGAAAAAAATGGAACATATAACCCTTTAAGGTGGCGCTACACCTGTTGATAAATTTGTGACTATTTTTGCATTTTTCTCAAAAAAATAATAACACACTGGTAACAAAAGTTATGTATATTATAGGCGAATAAAATTAATGTTTTGGTTCTCGTCCAGAGGATTTTCATGAATTGATGAGGGAGGGAGGTTTTTTTTTTTTTTTTTTTTTTTTTTTTTCAATGTAAAATTAGCATTGTCAGTAGTTTTCGGTCTTCTCCAACAGTGCTCGAGGAAACGATGAGGCCCTTTTTTTTTTTTTTTTTTTTTTTCAAATGTGAGATTCTGAGGGATAAACCCCTAGAGTACCACAAAAAGACTTGGAAATGATGCTTGTTCTCTAATAAACTTATTTATATGTGGTCGCATGTCATAAGTTGGGTATGCTAAAAGGGTGGAGGGATTACACTTTTCTGAAAATTGCGATACAAATTTGATTGGCTTTCCGTAACCCCATATCCTACAGCAGTGGTTGATACCTCATTTTAAGCCTAATATTATACTCTTTCAGTCTACTGAAGCATATAATTATAAATTATTCAGTAAAAAGATCACATCAGTTGAAATAAAAAATGCCAGGGGTGGAGGAGCAGGCGGATGTGGAGCAGGCGGATGCGGGAGTGTGCAATAGGGCATACATGTATGTGAAAATTCACATGTCAGCATGTCAAAACTACTGGTTACTTTTTCAAATCTAGGGAGGGTATGATGTATTGACAGCTTTGAATTTTGAATTTGTACAACTAAAACAATTACCGACTACTTAAGGTGGCGCTACACCCTCTGATAAATTTTGTGACAAATTTTGCATTTTTCTCAAGAAGTAGCTACACACTGGTAACAAAAGTTTTATGTATATTATAGGGGCAAGGAATCCAATTACTTCACTGAAATTTCAGTGATTCAAGACAAGGGATTCATTATATATGTTAAGAAGTCAGGTACATTCTAGCGGTACCTCTTTTCTTATCATAAATAACGTGCAGCTTGGATTGAGTCACTGAAATTCCAGTGTAGTAACTAGATTCCTTACCCTATAAATATACATGACTTTTGTTGCCAGTGTGATATTATTTTTTGAGAAAAATGCAAAAATAGTCACAAATTTATCAAGGTGTTTAGTACCACCTTAAAAGGGTTATATGTTCCATTTTTTCATTTTTAATGAAATCCTAGTTGAATTTCAGTATTTTCAGCAATATGCTAATGTACAATTCTCTTCTTGATATTCATTTCCTCAATAATAGAATAACCATCTCGCTAATTACTCATAAAAAGGTCATTGACCTTTACAATGTAATTAACATACATACAATTATTTTAAATAGTTCATTTGAAGCATTAATGTTTTGAGAACATATCCTCCAAATCTGATGACATTCTTGCATAAAATAAAAATTCTACAGTCATTTTTGTAATTGAGGTCCGATTTGAGAAAAACGCATTTGAAAATTGAGATTTACATAGACGCCTGTGTATTTAATTAATTAGTAATTAAGCATTATCTCAAAAATTAAGCAGGTGTTAAGGTTAAAAATGGTGTTAATTATTAGAGATTGTCAATATATACAACATATCAAAGAATACATTTTTTGTCATTTTTTACCATGTAATGGAAATTGTACCCAACTTATGACATGCGACCATGTATGTAGATTTCATAAATCATCCCACAGTCTAAAAAAAATAAAAAATCTAAAAAAAATAAAAAAATCTGACAAATCCCAGAAATTGAGGAGGGAGGGGACGAGAACCAAAATATTAATTTTACACAGCCATAGGGGTAAGGAATCCAGTTACTACACTTGAATTCCAGTGACTCAAGACAAGCGGCATGTTATTTATGATAAGAAAAGAGGTACCGCTAGAATGTACCTCATTTCTTAACATATGAACCCCTTGTCTTGAATCACTGAAATTTCAGTGAAGTAATTGGAGTCCTTACCCCTATAATATACATAACTTTTGTTACCAGTGTGTAGTTACTTTTTGAGAAAAATGCAAAATTAGTCAAAAAATTTATCAGGGGGTGTAGTACCACCTTAAGTAGTCAGTAATTGTTTTAGTTGTACAAATTCAACATTCAAAGCTGTCAATACATCATACCCTCACTAGATTTGAAAAAGTAACCAGTAGTTTTGACATGCTGACATGTGAATTTTCACATAGGCCCTATTGCACACTCCCAAGCATCCGCCTGCTCCACATCCGCCTGCTCCTCCACCCCTGGCATTTTTCGTTTCAACTGATGTGATTTTTTTGTTGAATAATGTATAATTATATGCTTCAGTAGACTGAAAGAGTATAAAATTAGGCTTAAAATGAGGTATCAACCACTGCTGTAGGATATGGGGTTATGGAAAGCCAATCAAATTTGTAACGCAATTTTCCGAAAAATGTAATCCCTCCACCCTTTTTGCATACCGTACCCAACTTATGACATGCGACCACATGTAACTTATAGCATTCTGGCCTATTGGCTATAATGGGAATAAAAGAGAGAAATAGATTTGAAGATAAAGATTAAGGCAAAGAAGCCCACTCATCAAGTGATCAATGTTACTGTCGGCATTTGCATCAACAGAAAGGGAAGTCGTAATCCAATCTCAACTGCTACTGAGGCTTCATGTAATGATGTTACTCGGGTTAATAAATGTCACATTATTCTCAATCAAGCATAACCCTTTTCACATATGAAGAGCTTTGTTTCAAAACCCCTTACATCCACTTTCGGCCGAAATGAGTTATTGACATGACATTATAGTGTGGGTAAAAATACACATTTTGGTGGTTGTTTGACCTTCATACCACCTTCCCTTCCGGAAATATCGTATATTTCCTGTTTGGGAAATCTTAGGGAATTTCCGGAAATCTGAACTTAAAATGAATATAGAATTGTGTTTTTTTTTAATTTTTTGAGGTATAATAGTAGCCTGGAATGTTCTTTACTAGTATTAAAACCAAAAGGAAATATTTTGGGGTCACTATGTTTGAAAAAAATCATTTTAATTAACAAAAGGTGTAGCTTCGAAAATACCAAAAAAATGCCATTTTCCCGAATTTAATTAAAAATTCACAATTAAAAAAGTAAATGAGATATTTCAATTTTTCTTTTTGATTTTGAAAGCATTAGTCAAGTTACACAAAGTAGTGCAAACAAATGGGCTCAAATTTGATTGCAAAGGTGGTTTCTAGAAAAGGGGTAATTTTATTTTGTTGGAAAACCCCTTACATCCACAAAAGGTGCGATATAAAATAAATAATAAAATAAATAGGAAGGCTTGAAAATTGTACCAAACCTATTCTTTTAGTTTCTATTCATCAACACTTTATCCAAACCCAAATTGGATCAAATCGAACAAGTAATACTTGTACATATTTGTGTATATTCTCAGTCATCCAGGTAAATAAAATATCAAGTTGATTTAAATTAAATCTAGTCAACTGGACTTACTATTTATTGACTGGCGTTCTGTGACCCGTCACGGTCACTGACCAATCGCCGCCCGAAAAATCAGGCGGCTTGAGGAAGCATCCAGGATAGGATGTGAAACGTCAGCCAGTCAATAAATAGTAAGTCCAGTTGACTAGATTTAATTTAAATCAACTTGATAATACTTGTACAATTAAAAAAAGCTGTTTTTCTCAAAAAGTCAAAAGTGGATGTAAGGGGTTTTGCAACAAAGCTCTTCATATATAAAAATACCACAAATACACTAAGCCAAAAAAGAAACTTATAATTTTTCACCAGGCCATATCTTAAAATCCTGTCTATCAAAATTAACCAAAATTGCACACAGGATTGCCTCAATACTCTACTCTAAACACATGTCAGTAACCAATCAGTTGACCAACTGACACAACAGCAAAATGCACTGATATGGGACAAATTCCTGGACCACATTCACAGCCCTATTGGCACCCAGCAAAAGAAATCTGTGAGAATGGCATCTTGAATCACAGGTAACAGCAACCAATTTTAACAACATTAAGTTAAAAACATTAAAGAGAGTCAAAACAAACTTACCAGGATCATTATGTCACATGTCCAAACAAATAATGAAGTCCTTTAGTAACGAGAAGCATGGGGCAATCCCCAGGATATCATCAGGAACTTGGTTGGAAGCATGAGAAGCAGGTGCACAGCATGCGTGCAAGCGCACGGTGGACATACCGTTACTAATGGACTTCATTATTTTGTTTGGACATTTGACATGTTGATCCTGGTGATTCAAGATGCCGTTCTCACAGATTTCGTTTGTTGGGTGCCAATAGGGCTGTGAATGTGGTCCAGGAAGCTGTTCCATATCAGTGCATTTTGCTATTGTGCCAGTTGGACAACTGCTTGATTAATGACATGTGTTTAGGGTAGAGTATTGAGGCAATACTGTGTGTAATTTTGGTTAATTTTGATGGACAGGATTTTAAGATACGACCTTGTGAAAAATTATAAGTTTCTTTTTGGCTTAGTGTATATTATTTGCTTTGAAAGCTGCAAATTGCAAATGAACAACTGAAGATACATGTTATTGAACATGTCTGTTCATTGTTTGTCATGGGGCGTGACTTAAAGCCATATTATAACCGGGGGTACTCAAGTTTGGTTTTGGTAGGGACGTGCACGCTGAGAATTTGAAAGTGGACCCATAAATATACCAATTTTTCAAGAAATTTGGACCCATTGATATACCAAAAGTCAAAATTTTAGCTGAATTTAACCCAAATTGTCTTAGTTTTTACAAATTTTCCCAAACTGAAAAAAAGGACCCATTCATAACACGACCGAAGGAGTGATATGTATTGGCGACATTGGCACTGGTAGTAAATTCCAATTTTCTTTGCTTTGCCTTAGTTGTTCGGCTCAAAAATAAAAGGGAATATATCTGACAGTAAAAGCTAACATTTTATGACAAAGAAATGCTAATCTATTTTGTATGAAAATGTTATTATATGGCTGTAAATAGAGAGTGACTTGATAATTACTTTTGGTAATTCCATACAATATGTGTACTCTCATCTAAACAAGCCCTACTAATCTGAGACTAGTATTCTAGTCTCAGTACTAATTAGTATCTAAAAATAAATGTAGTTTGGACTTAGAAAACATGACAAGGAAAACAGGAAACTAATTAATTACCAGTGAAGCATATCAATTATAACATATGCTATTTTGATATAATTAAGGGGGTACTACACCCCTGCCCAAATTCGTGCCTATTTTTGCATTTTTATGTCTCCACCGCGAGGCATACTGTTTTAGCAATGTCTGTCCTTCCGTGCTTCCGTCCTTCCGTGCTTCTGTCCGGATGCCATATCTTGGGCATGGATGGGCGGATTGACTTCATATTTTCAGGATAGGTGGGTCATGGTCAAAAACTCTGGCTACTTTTTTTGGGTGAGGTTCAAGGTCATATACTGAGGTAAAAGGTCATTTGAGGTCAGGGGGCTCATTTTCCTTATTTACCTCTTTTCTCGGAGACTAGGGGTCGCATGTTCCTCAAACTTGGTGGGTGGGTGCATCTTGACCCCAGGCAGAATAAGTTTGTACTGGTTAGTGGGTCAAGGTCACCTGAGGTCATGCAGGGGTCATTTGAGGTCAAATTAGCAAAAACTGTCATATGGCCATGAAACTTGGTAGGTACAGTCAACATTTAGAGCCAAATTTTTGGAAGGTCATTTGAGGGTCATTTGGGGTCACCCAGGGGTCATCTGAGGTCAAATTAGTAAAAACTGTCGTATGGGAATGAAACTTGGTGGGTACAGTCAATGTTTAGAGCCTAATTTTTGGACGGTCATTTTGGGGTCATCCAGGGTCACCCAGGGGTCATCTGAGGTCAAATTAGTAAAAACTGTCGTATGGGCATGAAATTTGGTTGGTACAGTCAATATATAGAGCCAAATATTTGGAAGGTCATTTTGGGGTCATCCGGGGTCACCCAGCTTTGTATCAACTTGTGAGTACATGCCACATCACTCCCTTTGGTGGAGGCATCACGGTCGACGCTTTGCGTCGAAAACCGCGACATCCGAGAACCGCGGTCCATCTAGTTCTTAAAAATTATAGCGCATTGGTGACAAGTAAGATATGTATATTATAGGAGCAAGGACTACAACTACTGCACTGTAAAGTTTATTTCAGCACAGACAACAGTTGTGGGGTTACAGTCAAAAATGAGGGAAAACCAATATTTGATCAATAAATCAATAACATACTTGCCTTGAGTTGCTGAATTTTCAGTGCAGTAGTTGTAGTCCTTGCCCCTATAATATACATATCTTACTTGTTACTAATGTGCTATAATTTTTGAGAAAAATGCAAAAATAGGCACAAAATTGGGCAGGGGTGTAGTACCCCCTTAATGGATCTAACATTTAGAATCATATATAAAATGTCACATTCTGGTTTCAATAATAGATTGGGTTACTTTACTTATTTTTATTTTTCATGGGAAGTTTCACAGATTCTCACATGATCTTGGGTTTCTTGGCAAGTATTTTTCATCTTTTCCATAAATTTAATTTCGTAAAATTGTGAGTATCGCTCAGAATTGAAGGAAATTAAGATTTAAGGTTAGCCGAGAGTTTTTCATGCGCTTGATTTCAGAGGGCGTAAGTTCATAACAGAAACAGCCATGCAGAAAATGAACAAGCGTGCGGGACGTGAGGCCTACTTACAATAGAATATCGATCCACGGTCAAGACATGAAAACGCTATGAAACTTGGCTTAGCTCGTGCCCGGAGCTCGGATGCCGGGGAGGGTGGCACAAGCCGTTTTAAACAATTTTCACAAGGATTTTATAAATTTTAAAATTGATTGGGGCATTTTGAATTTATAGCCTTGATATCTTTGATGAAATCAATGCTGCTATTCCCCTGATTACAATGTAAGGGTAGGCAACAACAACAATATCAAAAAGCAATTATTTGTAAATCGAATTTGGGATGAAAATCAACAAGACAGACTTAGCAGGCCTACAAATTTCTGAATTATATAAAGTGAAAAACAATCAATCACGAAATTCACGATTCACTGCACTCAGCGAATCAATCAAATAAAACTAAAAAGAAAGGAGCAAGAAAGAATAAAGAAATAGTGAAAAAGAGAAAGAAAGAGAGAGAAAGAAAATGAACGAAAAAGAAAGAAAGAAAGAAAGAAAAAAAAAAAAAAAGAAATGAAAAAAGAAAGGGAGAAAGAAAAGAGGAAAGAAAGGAAGTAAAAATGAGAAAAGAGAAAAAAAAAGAAAATTCAGCCACACGGAGACTCGAACCCACAAAAATAGTTCATATTAGATTCCCAGTCCAACGCTCTATCCACTGAGCCATAGCTCAGCTTACGCAATTGACTGTTCTCAAAGCGGATGATATTACTGTAATTGGATGCAATTACATATGATTACAATCGCGTCCGCATTATGGCTCTTAGAATAAACACGCATGTCGGCGCTGAAATTTTGAACGAACTGATGGAGGAAAACCTCGTTTTTTGCAAAACTAGCTTCAATTTGGAGTGAAAATCAAATGGAATAGCAATTGGCAGAATGTTGAGAAATAATGTAGGTATTCAGATGTCTAAATTAACATCTCGTAATCAAGATATCGATAATTTCACAAACCAGCTTTTTCTCAAGCAAATTCTCCAAAATTTTCCCCCAAAACGGGCTTTTAAAATTTAATCGGTACTGTATTTGGTTCTTCCCCATGGCAACATTATTTCTTTGATCGATTTGTAATACAATACTGAAAAAGAAGAAAACAATCGCTTCGGTGTGGATTTATACGGAGCGCACATTTGAAAAAAACCTCATGGAACGTGTTTTTGATCTTGTGTACATGGTGGGTAAAAATGCTTTAAACGAAGGATTTTCAAATTTATTCTAATAATTTGTATATAACACACACAAAAATGTTAAGCTACATCCAATGCACCAACATTTCACTCGCTGCGATATTTGATTACTGAGAAAACTCTGTTTTAGAGAACAACTTTATACGTCTTTTATACGTTTTTTATACGTCTCTTTGTGTAACCTTAACGAGATCTCGATCACCACTTGTAGACTGAATGGGTTGAATCTATCAATTATCTTTTTGAACTGAAACAGAATAGAAGGGTTCAACCAATGTCCTTGGAAGGTTTAGTTTAAGTTTTTGTGGGTTTTCCTTAAATACAATATTCTGATAGCTACACTGGGGGATACAATCCTGTGTCAGTGAAAGTCATCTCTCCAAGTGAATGTTGCATTTTATGGGTGTGTGTGGGTGTGTGTGGGTGTGTTTGTTTTCACCGACAAATGTGAACCCACTAATGACATTTCACTCATAAAGTGCGGACCCACAGGACGTCCACGGTTGTAAGCTCCGTAACGATGCACAGGGGTCGCGCTAACCTGCGTTTCTGCGCGTACAGCGCATATTTTTAAGTTTGAGCGCATCTATTCATTTTTGCTACCAGTTCAGGGGTTTTCATGCGCGCAGAAAAATGAAAACATGTGAAAGAAAAATAAAAGCTTCGATCTCCAATATTTACGACCTGTCCAGAAATTATGTAACATAAAATGCAATAACATAAATGTTGAAGTGAAGTCGCCGTAGCATTGTAACATAATTTAAAAATAAATATAAAATATACACCTCCAGCGTAATTTAACACAGATTGTGATATTGTCTAGAATCACTGATGAGTTTTATTGCAGTACTGAATGACGACACGTACGTGAGCTGGTAATTTCTAATTCTAGGGATCGGTAAGAAATGCTTCAAGGGTGGTGTGTAGAGATATGCCAGCGGTGAAATACGAGGCCGTAGAAGAAAAAAGTGACCAAAATTTGCCCTTGAATTATGTTTTATAGTCAAAATACTCCAGTAATTCAATAAATATCATGATATTTGGCCTAAACTTGAACTCACTTGCAATGAAATGTCATTTTTTATTGAGTAAATCATGGCTTTTTCACTCGTGACATGTGACTTGCAATGCTGTTGAATTCTGCACTTTGCAAGTTGAACTGCATTTTATGGAATTCGCTAACTTTTATGGCATAAAGCAACACTTTTATAGCAAGTACACTGCATGGGAACTTTCTTTAAAAGCCAGATAGTTGGTTAATAGTGAGAATCGCAGCGTGAAAGGGAGATCGCGTTTTTGCCAGGCCTTAACTATTTACACATCATAACCAAAATCACAAAATCTGATACTGATATTGAAACGGGCATTCAATACTTGACTAGAGAACCCCTCATTTTAGGATTTGAGCGCATATTTTTAACACTTTCAAGGGGTTCAGGGGTTCTGAGAACCCCTGGTTTTAAAACCTAGTGCTACCCCTGACGATGCATTTGGGAGGTGTAATACCAGGTCCACGATTTGGCGGTTAAATATATCTTACCACAAAGGTCCACACTTTCAATAGTGAAATATCAGTGCGTAGAGGTCTATGATTACGCTGTAAACTACTTAGGGTCCACATTTGTTGGTGAACACATGTATGGGATGTGTGGCAATTTAGTGCTAATTTTCATATTTGAAGTACATTTGAGTACATTGAGTTGAGAGTTGCCTGAAATTGTGAATCCTAATAGTACTAATGCATTCCAAAGAATCTGAATAAATCAAAACTTTTTCTTTCTCTTCAGATGGACCCTGTTCATCCAAATCTACTGAGCCTACCTGAACTGTGCCAGTATCTGGGTAAAATATGGGTCCAGCTAGAGGACTACTGGCTACGGTTGTGGCAGCTTCGTCAGATACAACCTTCCAAGGTAAATTTATTGGTAACTGAAAATAGTGGTAACATTGGTGGGTTCAAGAGCTCAGTGGGTCGAGTACTGCACTTGTGATACAGAGAACACTAGTTTGAACCAATATTGTTAACTGAATAGATAATTTAATAGATAATTTGACTGCCAGCGGTTGCTTTTGGCAGTCAAATTTTTTACTCCAGAGTCGACATTGCCGTTTTAGCTGGTATTGAATTTTCATGCGAGTGTGATAATAAATATGTTGAAAACAGCTCCATGAAGGATTCCCTGTGATCAATAGATAGAAAATGGATCTACTATAGTTGTTGTTTTAGTGTGCATTCGCATGTAACATCATTATAATGAAATTTAAACCCACAATGATGTATGTTCCTGTATTGTATTTGTATTATGCGGGCTTTGAATGTCGACATTTTCCCATGATGCACTGCATATTTTGGCCTTGACCCAGCGACTGCTGGAGGCGCATCGTATTGTGAAACGCGAGAATTGCTTTTAATGCCCAGCCTAAATTAGCCTTGACATTGAAGCTATGTGTAATTACTATTTTGACTATACATGTTCAGTGATTAATGGGTTAAGTTGATGCAAAATGAAAAAAAAAAAAAAGATTAGGAGTTAATGGTGTTAATAACAAATGGAGATATTAAATATGGTTCATTGGATACCCAAGCATGAGAGGCGGAAACCTGGAAGACCTGCCCTGGCGTACATAGACATTCTGAAAGATGACACTGGGGACTGGTGGCAGCAGACTTCAGGATGGTAATGTAGGACAAAAAGTTGTTGAAAGCCATTACAGTTTGAGGACACCAGTCGAATTAAGCAGTTTGTAAGCAAGGGAGACAGATGGACAAACAGACACATTGACATAGAGAAGGTACATGTGTTTGTGTCTAAAGAAAAATGGTAACACTAACATAGTATGTGAACTTTATAACAAAATTGTAAACTATTAAATTAATCATATTTTTTTGGTTTCTTTGTCAACAGTTTTGTCTGTATATATGCAGTGCCTGCTTGATACTAGCTGGAATTGGACAACAAATTTCTGGACTCATTCTCACATATTTCATATGTAAGTTATTGAATCGGTAAAAGCATGTCTTTTAGTTCCTGACCACAAACATGCAGAAACATGTATCACAATTCAGCATATCTGACTTCTCTTTACAACGTATCAAGCAAAAGTTGCATAATTCAAGCAGAAAAGTAAAGACCAAATATAAGGACTGAGTAAGATTTATTCTTTCCATAGAGAAGTCTGTTTCAGAGAGCTAAGCTTTCAGAACTCTGGTGCCATCTTCAGAGCGACTAAAGAAATATGATGATGCACCTTATATTCACCAGTTGACCATGTAAACTGTCTTTTGACAGTCCCCAAGTGTATATAAGGTGCATCATCATTATTATTTTGTTGCTCTGAAGATGTCACTAGCTAGAGTTCGGAAAGCTCAGCCCTGAAAAGGACTTCTCTAGGAGAAAGAATAAATCTTACTCATGTTTACCGACCTAGAGTACCAAGTAATTTCAAATTAAATGTAAGTACTATTATTTTAAAAAGTGTATTGGATATATTGACAATCATCATGTATGTTACCTGAGTAATTTAAAGCATACAAATACTGTCACATGGTCTTTCTCAGTAGAACATTGTGATCAATCTGTGATGCAATTAGTTTTTAGTAGAACAAACTGGTGTGTATAGTAACTGAGGTTGTTTAATGCTTTTGCTGCTTGCATGACATCTGTTCTTCATCTGGGTACATAAATTACTACTTACAAACTAACTTTTTTGTCATCTAAAGCATGTCTTTTGGAAATAGACGAGAAATTGGAGAGTTTAGGCTGATTGAAATCCACTTTGTTAATGAAAGTATAACTATGAATTTGAGATTATAATCTGATCTACTGGACTTGCGTTTTATGAGTGGCAGTATTTCACATCCTATCTGGGTTGCATCATCAGGCCAACTGATGTTAAAGCGGCAAAGTTTGTTGACCTGTGAAGCAGATGTTGTGTCACAGGTCAAAGATGAGCCAAACCTTTGAGGGATCTTCTTGATAGCTGAACAGTAGGCACCTGCCAAGTTGTGACATAGCCCGTCTACTTTGTTAATTGAAGGCTCCTCTCGTTTAGTCTTGATTCAAAAACATTTGTGCTCTGGATTTTATGTAGACTACCAAATATAGAAAATAATGAGATGCTACTGAATATTCATGACTTTAGCCATCCTATCATGCACCGAGATCTTGTTTGTCATTTATTCTTTGACCACAAACGTAAACACTCACACACATGGTGTATGCTCGTAAATGTGCAGCCCAGCTGTTTCGAAAAACAACAACCTGTCTAGACCGCAAGATTGACAGCAAATGGGCAGCCTGATCATCGTACAACCACCAATGAAAACACCTATGCCTTGCCGATTGCGGGTTGTACGATGTATTGTCAAACAAATGATAAGCACTGTTTAAGGGTTTTCCGTCGTCACCCGATTCGACTCGACTATTGCGCCTCTTTTCAACGCGTGCGTATGCTCCGCCGCTTCGCTCGGCGTTATGCTTGCAGACATCGCAGAGAACGATGCGTGTTGTGCGTGTCAATGCTATTTTTGCTCACCGGCGATAACCAGGGCCCCAAAATAAAGAAAACAATGTTTGCTGAGTGCAAGAAAGGTGGCGCTTAAATATAACATGTAGGCCTACAAACCAAATTTTGCCAGCGTGCTTCCACTGATAACGGAGACCTGGACCCCTCCCCAAAGTAGGCTTTCGACAGTATGGTATGAAGTTATAGGCCTACCCAACAAACACAGAATCAAGTGGTTTTTGTAAACATTAGGCCTAAACGAGTGTTGGTTAAATTGGTTAATTCGTTTTAATAATATTTTGGCCTAAATGTTGGGTAACAGCTACCGGTATATTATAGGCCTATTAAAGGTTATGATAGAACGTTTCATAATAAAACGCACCACACGGCAACTTTTAAAAGTTTATAATCCAACATTTAAATGTTTAAAGCATTTTGTGTTATTGGGTAAAGACCTAGGCCTATACGTGCACTGAATTCATAATGCATGCTACATAGACAACACCATCAAAACTATTCAATTTCAAACAAATGTGTCATACATTTACAAAAATAATATCATAGCCTAAGGCAAAAAAAAAAGGTTTGTCTCAAAGCTCACGAGTTGTTTGAAAACAAATGCGAAATGCGATTTTTTTAATTTTTATTCCCGACTTTTTTCATGGTAGGGCCCTATTTGGAGAAAAAAATCTGATTTTCGCCGAATTTTTCTGGAAAAAGTTTAAAAATAAAAAAATTGAAATAAAAAAAAATTCCGCATTTCTTTTTTTCCAAATCTCACGATTTTACAAATGCGCCATGAGCTTTGAGACAAACCTTTTTTTTTTTTGGCCTAATAAGCCAAACGTTTTTCTACAGCTATAGGCAACCCAGTGTTTAACTTTGCTTTAATTGAACTGCGATGTGATATGAATCCACCTCGAGATAATTCCGTATTATATATTTTTGTGACCAAAAAAGTTTTCCTCTCGGTAAACAGCACTAAGCATGCTAAGTAGGCCTATGCCTATAATAATTGTAGGCCTATTATAGTCAAACACTTCCGCCATGGTGTCAAACGTTTAAGCTTTAACATGTTTAATAAATCCTCTTTTTGGTCGATCGAGTCAGGTGAACCTGGTGAAGGCTGAAAATTCCTCACTTTGTGTATTTTGATAACCCTTTGGTCCAATATCTTTGCAGATTACAGAATGAGCGTCTTTCTTACACCCGTTTATGACCAAAATACACCAAATTAGTAGGAACATTAAGGCATGAAGTCTTAATAATCGACATCATTAGAATAATTGTTCCTATTATGGTAACTTCTTAGGTAACTTTTTTTACAGTGAAAACTTTCCTGCGTAAACAGACAATTCCTTTTTTGTGGCCATATGCGTAAATGAACGCTTATCCGGCATCAGATCGCTGCGTGTATACCAGCGTGTTGGTACGCACTAAAATATCCATGTACGCAATTAACTACGCATGGTGTCGCAGAAAAAATGCATTTTTGACCTATTTTGGTCAATTTACGTGAAAACAAGGTCCGGTACCCCCAATTTTTTTTGCGCGATTTACAGAGCTTTTTCTTTTTCATAACATATATAAAATTTAACAAATTTGATCGATACAATTTTTTTCTACAACGCAAAAGGTTGTCTATTTTAAGAAAATTGCTGATTTTGCCATTGAAGTGTACAGATATTTTTGGAAATGTACACCTCTTTTAAAACGGCTGTAGCTCAAAAGTAAGGTCCGGCACCCCCTGTTTTTTTACTGATTTATTATCTACACATATTAATGTACAAAATATGTCAATTTAAAAAAATTTGATCGATAGGTTTAGTTACGACGGTAAACCCTTAAGTGCTATCAAGTAGGTCCATCAGAGGTTTGGCTCATCTTCGACGTGTGACACAACATCCGCTTCACAGGTCAAAAAGCTTTAACATCAGTTCACCTGTTTACTCATAAAACATAAGTCCAGCAGATCAGATTATTATCTCAAATCAGATCAGATTATAATCTCAAAATCATAGTTATCAATATGAATGACAATCTTCACAATTGTAATGAAAGTATAACTTATTTTCAATGGGGGAGGGGGGATCATACCCTACTCCAAATTGCTAAACATCTTTGGTACAACACATTTATTTTTGTGTTTCTTTCCTCTTTTGATTGTCTCTAGTAATGGGCCTTCTTCTGTGGCCTTGTTTAGAGTATCACGAATTCACCAAACAAATTCACCAGAAGCTGAAGCCTCTATTCAAGCAGTTTGAACATAGTGTGGAACAAAGCACCTATAAGACTCGAAAACCAAGAGGTGAGAAGACAAGATTTGCAATAATGTTCAACAACATTTCTGATTAATTTTTGGCTTATCAATTGTAGTGTTCAGTGTTCAAATCCAGGGCCGGATTTACATTTTTGGGGGCCCTGGGCCAGGTCAAAATTTGGAGGCCCCAAACTCACTGTGAGGAAGGCATGTGCACTCAAGTAACCAAGTTTTGGTTTACAAATAGGGGGCCTACAATACGATGGGTTTTACTTAGACATTTGTGCGAGAAGCGCGCTAAAATTTTTCAATTTCTGACAATTTCAGCCCAAAATGAAGGTGAATTTTGCTATGTAAATGGCCAGTGCGCATGAAGTGCAAAACATTTTGCAATGTTAGCATATTTTGGTCCAAAATATGGTGTTTTCGGGCTAAAAAGAAACATGCACATGCCAAATTGGGGCCCCCAAATTTTGGAGGCCCTGGGCCAATGGTAAATCCAGCCCTGTTCATATCGACTTTAAGTTGGATTAAGGAGCAACAGTCACACCCATTCTGTTCCCGGACCTTGCTTTTATAGTGTTTATGAGATTATTACCAACTCTACAAATTCATTGTATCTCAGCAGGTTCTGGCAGACGAGGTCATCCATTACATATTGCAGGCAGACGTGAGCTCCTGGGTGAAAGTGACAGTGAACTAGAGGATTTCTGCCCCACTCCAAACCCTGCTCGTGATGCGGCATTAGCTCAAGCAGCCACTATGACGCCCTCTGTTGGTAGCCTGAGAGCAACACCTGTCACCATGTTCAGTGTGGGCATTATGCCACGTGGATTGTCACTAGATGATGGTAAGATTTGCTTGGTGCTCCAAAAAACTACCCGACTTTAAACCAAATCTGACGAAAAACTGACCTGAAATTATATAAATTTTTAGAAAATTGTAGCAAATTTTGTTTAAAAAAATGAAAAATTGGCACTCTTTTGAAAACATTTTTAAAAAACACCTTTTCTTAAACCAAATTTTCATGAAATTGAAGGCAATCAATAAACCAAAATGGCTGAAAATGCACCCTGAGTCTAAACTAAATGGCTAAAAATGCATCCTGAATCTGCTGCACACCCTATACCCTCATTTCCACAAAGAACCCCCTGGGCTATTTGTCATTGGTATAGTCGTAGAACTTTCTTCAATATCAAAAGAAAACAAGATTTTTAAACTTCAGAATGATGCAAAGTGTTGGAAAACTTACTAATCTACCTTTGTATTGGCATTTTCTCTTTTACATACAGAAAGCCACGCAACAGATACAGAAGGAACAAGTTTTATGGGTGGTCTGTCCAGCATGCCTGCTCATGACGATGGCCTTCTTGATCACAGTGCCGATGAATTAGACATAGAGCTGCCTCGAGATTCACGCCCACCATCAACTCAGGAACCGCCACCACCACCTAGAATCACATCGACACCGCCTGATAAAATCCAGTTTGTGTCTACACATTTTGAGGAGACATCGAGCGAAGACGAAGAATATGGGTTATCGGAAGATGTGCGAATCCCAAACTATGACACTTTCGATAGAAGAGAGAGAGATCGTCACTTGTCCGGTGGTCCGATATCGGGAACCCTGCCACCAGCAGCGGCACAGCTTCTAACAAACACAGTAGCATCTATTATGGAGGATGCCTTATCAACAGTAGGACAGTTAGTACAAACAGATTATCCAGACAATGATACAGTACAAAACAAACCACAAGCTGAACAACTTCCACATCCCAACATCTCAGACAACAAAACACACGATGACAATGTCCAAGACGACATCAGACATCGACAACTCGCACCCAGTGATTCAGCTGAACTTGTAGACCAGTTTGAGATGCTTGACCAGTCTGAGCTGACTAGTCTTGAAAATGAGCCAGCTTCAAGTGATCAATCGACGGCAAGCGGGGGTACTATGTCACGTTTGAGTGGTTATGGGATGGGGCTTATCAATTCTTGGTGGCCGGGTGAAAAGTGAACAGTTTACTTGAGTCTATGTCTTTATGATAATGCATGTGGCAACAGGTTGGTTTCTAATTACTACTACTATTAGTAAATACTACAACCCAAGTTTGAACAACATAAAGGGTAAAGTAATCTTAAACTCGGCAGTTGCAGTAAGCTCTTTTTATATTAGTTCTTCAGTGAAATAACAAAATATGTGCAAATATTCTTAATAAATTTAAAATCTGAACAACTGCTTAAGGTTGGGTTGTAGCAATTCTAATTTATGAAACACCTTGTATTTAGACACTACATGTAATCTATGTTTTCAGAAATGTTTTTTGTCCTACTGGTTTAGGACTATAAATGTGTTATTAGGCAGAAAAAAAACCACATTGAAATAAAGTGCATGTTATGAAAAGTGGTCCATCTTCATAGAACTGTGATTTTCTGTATAAAGAAACAGGTAGTATTTGCCAGTGGCCAAAGTTGACATCATATTAGGGCTCATATTGAAATTCCCTTACACAGGAAGGTGTGCGCCATCCTGCAGCTTTCCTGTGCTAGCCTTCTTTTGTTAAAATCCTGGGCAGGGTGTATCACTGATGCATATAATCTATCCGTTTATGACCGAGCTTTCCTGAGGCGCGCGCTTAGCGAGGGGAATCCTGCCTTCTTTCTGTGTGAAAACGTGGTAGGGTATTTCAATATGAGCCCTTAGGTGACTTGTCAACCCCAATACATGTAGTCTGAGGAATGAAGGCAATAGAGCAATCACAACTTGTCTCATACAACACAACTTATGATCATATGGATTGCAGTGGCATAGCTCGGGGGAAATGGAGGGCATGTGTCCTGGGAGTCATCTTCGGGAATGCCAAATCAACCAATTCAGTGGCCCCTAGTTCATTAATGCACCTCTTTCGAGCGGTGAAAGTCAAAACTTTTCAAGCTATTTGCAACATAAATAGTGGTATGTGCAAATTTTATGGAAATGAGGGGGGTACCATTCTCTATCCTTGCCCCCAGGTGCCACAACGCCTAGCTATGCCACTGGTGGATTGGCAATTTAGTGTTGGCTGTAATTTGTAATTGCCATTTAAAACCTAAAATTCATACTACCGTTACATTCACAGCACTGATCTTGAGCGGTTTGATTGGGTAGAGTGAGACATGCGTAATGTTCTATTCCTGAATTCCTCAGCTACAGATCATACATGAATGTATCACTGCAATTAAGAAAAGTTGGACATGACTGTTCCTCCCTGTCAAATTTTAACATGGAAATGACATGGTAAAACTGCTCGTCTCCAAATGATACATACGATTGTAAACACAACGCAAACATCAACAGATGTAATTGGATTCTTCTGTATATTGTATCTTGATGTTGCACTTGTGGAATTGTGGCTTTTGCTGGGATAATTTGTAATAATTGTGGATTATTGAGAAATTGCTCATTGCTGCTATGATTTCAGGGAGATGAACGGTTCATTATCTTCTAATGGGGAATAAGTTTGTTGATAAAATGTTTTTAAAGGTGAACTTGACCAGGGTTCTCGCTAACTTGCTATTTTGCGCATTTTCGTAAAATTTCACGCATGAAATTTTTGCATTGATTGATTATATAAAGGTGATTTCTGGCGCGTAACATTTTCGGGACTCTCAGTTCCTCGATTTATTGTTATCCATGCCATATGCCAGTTACATATGCTGTTGCAACACAGTGTGTGGTCTAGCGAAATCGATCTCATTAAATCACACCTAAAGCGTGGTCTAGCGAGATCGATCTCATTAAATCACACCTAAAGCGTGGTCTAGCGAAATCGATCTCATTAAATCACACCTAAAGCGTGGTCTAGCGAGATCGATCTCATTAAATCACACCTAGAGCGTGGTCTTTCGAAATCGATCTCACTAAATCACACCTAGAGCGTGGTCTAGCGAGATCGATCTCACTAAATCACACCTAGAGCGTGGTCTAACGAGATCGATCTCACTAAATCACACCTAGAGCGTGGTCTAGCGAGATCGATCTCACTAAATCACATTTAGAGAGTGATCTAGAGAGATCACAAAACCGGAAATCAGTTTGGCTAGGTTTGGCCTATTTGCGAAAAACCTTTGCTTATGTCATCACCACCGTTGTGTTTATAAATTTGATCGTATGATCAGCTTAATAAATCTTCAAAATAAAGAGGAAAAAAACAAACAAATGCAACTATACATCAAGAATTGTGTTCAGGTGGAATACCATAAAATGCATTCTGCATTGTGTGTGCAGATTATTGATGCTATTTTAGGGTTGCAGAATTTGTCATCGTTACTAAAAACCCTTACATCTTTAAGAAAACCCCTTATTTTTAGAGAATCAGGGGGGTTAAGGGGTTTCAAAGCCCCTCACTTTCAAACCCTAGTGCGAACCCTGACCTGGAAATTGAATCGGATTATATTTCCTGTAATCCTGTAGTGATAAGCCATCATTTTCTTGTGAGTTCATTTTACACTTGGAAACTTCTATTCAATATTCATTTATTGTAATATGTAATTAGTCCATCGCATCATTTGATGAGCTTCTTGTAACAATGGTAATGTGTAGTAACTTGTAAGTGGAAATTGAGTAATTTTTCAGCTTGCACAGAAAGAATAGTTCAGTTGCTATGCATTATTTTCCATTGAATTTGAATGCACCTTTCCATTGAATTTGAATGCACCTTTATACATGAGAAATGCTGCTGATTCTTCTCACCTGGCCGTCCGTCAATTATGAAAGTTTTTTTTTTCATTACTCATTACTTTTTGAAATATTTATACTTTTCATACGATAATCCATCATGCTTATTATCCTTAACAAAAATATGTGTTCATGGTATATGTAAAAATTGGGCTATTCCTGTTGAGATCCATACACCCCCTATGGAAGGCATGAACTTCATCTCCCACAAAGGGGGTGTAGACCTTGTAGATTTCAAATGTAGTCACCCATTCAGGGAAACTCATTTGAAATTCACACTCCCTGTGTGTGAGATTAAGGTCATGTCTTCCATAGGGGGTGGTGTATGGTCTGGAATAGCCCAAAGCAATAAGAACAGATATGTAAGGGCTCGCTTTTGAATTCGTTATATGAACATTACTGTCCCGAACTATAGTTTCCCTGACTGCATGTCATTATCAACAGATGGTGCTGTGACATTTGACTTATATAAAAATAAAAATAAATAGTTATAGTACTATTTTCATATTACTGCTTTCCCCCAAAACAATCTTAGCCGATTTGAGTGGAAGATTATAAGATGCATGCTGCATAACTTTTTAAGACAGGGATTTTTACACAAAATGATAACACTTCAAAGTTTATGACATATTTATTTCTCTTTATGACATCATATTAATTATTATTATTTACTAGTATTTATGGACATTACAGGTTTTCTTATATATACACATAATCCTGGTTTAACTTTAATATAAAGTAATACACATATACAATGTATATTTAATAATCACCCCATGGAGCAAGTCTTAAACAAAAGTTTGCATGGATTCTATATAGAACCTGTCATAGTCAGGAATGATGCATGAATACAATGGGATTATATTTTCCTTTGTAGCATTCCAATCCCTAAGTTTGCCCCAAATTTTATCCCCAAATTTATTCTAAAGAAATTTAGGGGATTTTACTATTTCCCTGAATGACGCCTGAGTGGTCCTTGAGTGCTACCGCTGTGTGAACGATACATTTTGGAATTCTTGAGTGTTGAGCATAACCTATGACCTTGTAGTAATTATATTTAATACGGCTCAATTCGGCATGCCACTAGATGGGTCACAGTAAGCTTCCAGTTGTAATTCCAGAGCTGACATCATCAGGCATTGTGAAACTTGAGGATTCTGTCGGAATTCACTCGGGGATCGACTTGGGTATCGTAATTCTTGAGCACGCCAATCCTTGAGAATTTTATGACCATATGAACATGACTACTGTATGTGTGACATCCATTATATGTCATGTAACTGTATTTATTTAGGTAACCAATTTGGGTATGACCTTCATGTAAGCATACACAGAGTATGACCCCGTTTACACACAGCCTGAAGTCGACTTTGAACTTGACTTCATTTGTGCGTTAACAGGGTGGTCGTGTTTTGAACTCAACTTCAGAAGTCGACTTCAAATGATGACCAGAGCAACATTTGTCGAATTCAAAGTTGATTTCAAACTCGGCTTTTGCAGTGTAAACGAACACATAATTAGAAGTAGATTTCACATTGGTTATTTGAAGCATGAGCAAGTGATGGCATAAAAGTTGAATTCACAATTTGTTTTGAAGTCGACTACAGTGTAAACACAGATATAATTTATGCTAATCTTTAATCGCAATCTGAATTCGATGTCACAATTGAAGTTGACTTCTCTCTATGTAGACGGGTTCTTAGCCTGTGAATTTTGTTTGTTTTGCACAATTCCAACTAAAAACGAAGGTGATTTACTTAAGTTTTAGTGATGTTTCACCACTACACTAGTGGTTTCATCAGACTGGCAACTCATCACATCAGACTGTTTCATTTTATGGACAACAGGAAGCATCGTAGAGGGCATGATGAGTTGGTAAATGATAGGGATTATAAAGCTTACAGAATCCCTCAATGAAGTCTTGACAATTGGCTAATGTTGTGTATGCTTATATTAAGGGCAGGTGCTAATTGGCAATGCTAAAAATGACATCAATTGATATAAAATTACAAGCTTTAAGCACACACAAGCGAAATGAAAAAGATAAGTATATGTGACACGATCTGGTCCATGGGGCCAAAGGCGGCAAATTTGAAACTGAGATAAAGGTAAAAATAAGGAGTAAAAAACAATAAACTACATAAGAAAATAGACATCAAAACCTTCATAACTTAAGAACCAAGTATACTAGACCTTTGGTGCTTTCAGTAAATGATAGCCTGCCTATTGTATGTTAATGTAATCATTACAGTTACTCAATTTTCAAAAATGCCTCCTTTGGCCCCCATGGACCAGATCGTGTCAGATACATGTATGTATTAAATTGAACACAAGTGCTTGTTTTTATGATGTCATTTGACATAGTCAAGTGTGCTGATTGAGTTATATGTTGTCAATATCAAATCAGTGTCAGAATAAATGTATAAACACAGGACTCTTACCCTTGACTTTGATATGCTTTATAGTGCACAATTCAGCATGTTAAGGCAAGTGGGATAGATAGCAGGAGCCATATCATTCCAGTTTTAGCCATTAAATAAAATTCTGCACTTAAGATCAACACATTGATCCTATAAGAAATGATCAGGGAATCCAAGAGTCACATTTTTAATTCCATAAATCTTGCGGTTCTTGAGTTAAACCCAATATCAAAATGAAAGTTTTGAGCATTTTCCCCTTCCCGAGAAAAAATCATGCACATGGAGCAGAAATTACACCTTTATAATCAAGCCTTGGGATCCCCATTATATAACCCATACAAAATACCATTCCTTGTGTGTCAGCTTTATTTGTCTCACTATGTTAGTGCAAACACCACTAGTCCATGCTCCCCTCCAACCCACCTTAACTGATCACCAAGGAGTTTGTCTTACAAACCACATTGCTCTTATTTGCAAACGCACAAATGTATTATTTCAACTTTTATACAATAATGCTGCATATATGTATTTGTATATGAAATAACAAATATTGCAATTTCATTTTGTATATAAATGTCCTTTTTTTGGTTAATGCTGTGAAACCTTTCATGTTTAAATGACCCCTATACTGTTTATATTTGCAATATTATTTCTTGTATATAGAGATAACAATATAGTATATATTATCACATTTACGGTCATATATTAGTTCACCCTTAAATTGATCCTGTATTTTGTGATTTTTAAATATTTTTAAATACGATGTAAAAAATAAAACTATTGCATAACAAGAAACATAATGAATAAAGTTTATAAAAGTGGATAGATACTAAACTATTTATTTTCCAATATTGTATCCTAACTACCTGCAAATAATATAAGTTAGTAATATTGTGTATTTTGAATGGAAATATGGAATGCTATGTATGAACCCAGTCACATTACAGTTACTCTATTTAATTGTTGGATATATCATGTACATTTGAAAGGATGTTGCATTGTAAACGACTCGGAAAAAGTTAAACTGATCATGGTACACCGTGTTGTTATGTTAAGTAAGAAGCCGGTCGCTGTTATAAGGGTTCATACCACTAAATCCGCATGTGAAGCAGTTTCCGGTAAAAGTTTATCACGACTATAGTCCCAACTTTGCATAAAAATTGTGCAAAATCGGTACAATATTAACAATTTTAGTGTTGCAAATCGTGTTTTGCTAGAACTTGTGAATGTGATCTCTACTAATTTGAACAGAAAACGCGAAAATTTGAGTGATGTTTACGATGATGAGCGCATGAACACACAAGGTCAAAACGCGGTTAGCAGTCGGACGTAAACACGGGAAAATCGGGAAATTTTTATATAGCGCTATTTTTCTCAAAAAGTAGACCTAAAATATGGTGTCATTTTCAGATATGTTATGCAGAATTTCGTTCTGATTAAGATGATATCAAATATATATTTCAAAGTAAGACGTAACTCGACTTATAGCCTAAAACGTGACCCCTATTTTGCACGTAAAGTCTATGGAAAGCTATTTAGTGGCATGTACCCATAAGGTCGGAGCTTCTGCGCAGTAGGCACATGCATTGACACGATGCCCGGTACATACTTCTGATACAGCAACTGAATTTGACAGGGAAAACTCAGACTCGGCCATGTTTGTATGTCGCTTGGGATGGGAAAAATGTGTACATCCAGATTGTTTCACCGTGCACCTATAATACTAGTCTGTCTCTATCATCTCAAGTTTAGAGTGTGTTGGATTTCAAAGTTACAGGTTTGAATCAGTGCGTTTACATGCTTGCGTCGCTAGTGTATGAATAAATCACCTATCTACGCTTGTGTATATGCCTTGTAGTGGGACTAGGTTGGCACATGATTCGAAGCTGCCACTGCAAAATCCAACACAGCTTTACTCTCAACTTGAGACAAGACGGGCCATAGCAAGCTATGCATGTTTGCTCTCTGCATGTAATGTAATATATAGTACTATGTGCTGATAATGCCTTGCTATGTAAGTACATGCATATACATTTGTAATACACTATCTTTAAGATTCTAATCATTCATTTCAAGCTTTAGTCAATATATTAAATGCATGCAAGAGATACTGCACTATTTTAGGCCTCATGTATGGCAATCCAATATGTTGGATTTCCCAGGTTATCCTATACAGGATCTGAGTTTCCCCAGTCAAAATTTTCGGGTTGAGCATAGACACCAGCATAGTTCCTATTGTAGTACATAAAGTGAATAGGTAAAAAAGTATAATAGGCAATGTTGGTTTACCAAAATGTTCTTGTGTGTGAGGGGTGGAGTTGGAATGTATAGATAGGATAAAGGCTCTCAGGGGCTGCTGGTTTTAAGAATAGGCGTTTGTAGCAATGTCTGAACAGGACTAACGGAGGCTCATCAGCTACCAGACCCAGGTATGACGCTGAGCACAGGTGTTTCCACACGGATTACACATAAAAATCTGTTTTGAGTGGCAATATTTCACATTGTATCATGTATGCATCATCACGCCAACTGATTTTCTACTGGCAAAGGTTTGTTGACCTGTGAAGCAGATTGTGCATCACAGGCCCTTGCCATGTCATGACATAGCCCATCTCCTCTTATGTGTGAAGGTTTGAGCTAACCAAGTGCATGTAAACAGCTAAGCATCCACAATCGGTGCTGGCTCATCTATATTGGTACATGCGCTTTGCCAGAGTTTAATGCCCGAAGACAAGGCATCCAGGATAGGATGTGAAATGTTGCTACTCAAATAAATGGATGAATGGCAATGTTCACATACATTCAAACAGAAACAGTGTTTTGACTTTTGAGTCATTCATATTCTTCAGACTTTCAGTTGTGACCGGGAGTTGGGAAGTACATAGAAATGGTGTATATAATGGCATCCCTTATACCACAGCCTTATATGGTCATCCGAATAGGACAACACCGTTTAAGGTAGTGCACTGTAGTTGTATCCTGACCTAGTGCAAGATATCCATGATTATTTTTGTCAAACACTGTGTATAGTGTGTCTCGTCTCAAGTTGTTGGATATCACAGTGGCTGTGCATATAATACGAAAGCGTGTCACCAGCATATAGGGAAACCACGCTTCTACATGTGTGTACGTCTTGCAGGATTATGTTATAAATACACGTTAGCTGCCACAGTGACATCTAACATGGTGTTACTCTCAACTTGAGACACTTACTTCAGAAGACTCGCTGCTTCATGCCATCACTCATTTGTTCTGAAACATTACTGGTTATGTGTCTGGGCATGTTTTATGAAAGAAATATGTTTTGGTTCTTGGCATTTAAAATGAAATGTGACCTAATAAAACGAAATGAGGACATGAGGGCAAGTTAAGATATCAAATACTTATATTTCTTTGTTTGAACCACCTTCATTGTTAGAATTTGAAGTATGCTACAATGTTGAAGTACCATTTGGGCTATATGAGGTCTGAATGTCAAATTTAAGGGCTCTCAGAATTCAAGGCTAAGTTGTACAATATGGTAGGCCACCCATGAGCTGCACATTATTCTGTATAATATATCATCAAAAGGATTGGTGGGTGTCTGACAGGAGTAGCGTCGGACCATATTGTACAAGTGCTCCAAATTTCAAGTTTAGGTTGGACTTCAGATTAATATTCAATGGCAGAATAAATGTCTGTTCTTAACGCGGCTGTGTACTCTAGCCATTGTTTCTTTCTCAAAATTGAGTTTTTATGATATGTTTGTACCTTGTTATGTTTTTTATAAATACAAGGAATGAAAATCCAGATTTGTAAACTCCAACTGCAATATTTTAAGGATTTTATTTCACTATTCCACTCGCGTTTGAAATTGAAAAGGAAAGAAAATCTTTGTTGTACCAGCAAGGTACACGCGCGCAACAACTCATCGCGTTGCGTATCGCGCAATTTGTTAACGCACAAATACGCCGACGCATCACGCTGACCCTTATCTGCGTCGCTGGCGCATCTTATGGAAACACCACGGAAGCACTGATTTCACAAAAACCTAGTGGTCAAATGGCTCCGTTTTAGCTGATAAAATGTGGGTTTTTTCAAGTTCTTTCCCCGATTTAAATATCAAGTTATGAATGGATTTCGCTCAAACTTCTCAAGGGGCTGTGGATTTACCCGATGTTCACGTAATATAAGTTACAAAAACGAAAACTGTCGCATTCTCCTGTGAGATTCGATGAAAGTGCAAAATGTGACCACTTTAAACTTCAACGGCCATTATTTCAATGTTCATTTTCTCGGTAAAATGACGATTTAGGTACACGATAACTCAATAAATACAGCATCTATAGGTAAGCAAATATGATCATCGTAAAAAGCATGATCGACTCAAGAAACGGTTTTCTCATTTTTTTATATGTTGGTCTATTTCCGATTTTGGGCATCATTTTGTGCAAATAGGCGTTTTTGAATTTTAAAAAGTTCATTTTGATGCCTTATATGGTCAATACCTCAAAAAATAAGGCCAATATCAAAAAAATAAAAAAACCGTTTTTGGAATGGAGCCTCAAGATTGAGCTAAAAACAAAATAAAATATTTTGGAAAGAGTGTTTTTTTGTTATGATGTACCTAACAAATATTGCCAAAAACTCACTTTTTGTGATTTTCTTCAAAATTGTTGTTTTTACCCCAAATCTGTATTTATATTAAGATTTATTGATGTCTTGCCTTCATAAAATGTATACTTTTATATGTTTTATGAATAATTACAAAGTTATTGCACTTTTACTACATGCATGTCTGAGAGTACACAGCCACCTTAAGGGACCGGATAGCAATGTTTGCACAGTATTTTTTTTCGTTTGAGCACATCAAATTAAATTGTGAATATGAGGAATGTCCTTCAGATATCAAATAATTTAGATTTTTTTTTAAATTCACGATATAATACAAATTTTATGGCAAATTATTAAAAATTTATATTTTTGAAGTAAAGAAAAACTTGTCATCAGCAATCAACACCCACTTGAAGAGGGTTGAGGACATATTGGTCCAAGAACCAGAATTAATTATTTCAAATCCTAAACATCTTGTGGTACAGCTTTGTTATTACATATGCCATATAGTTCACATTTTAATAAGTTAGTATAACAGTGTGGATTCTACCTGTCTTCATTTTGCTTGTTCTAGTAAAATATTGGATTGTACAAATGTAAGTGTTGAAACTTATTGTGCTATTTAATACCTACATGTATTATGTCCATTATTGAAATAAAATATTAAAAAGGAAAGCTGTTTTTTTTTTTCAACTTCCAATTTCACTCTGCACCCCCCCCCCCCTCCATTCGCTCAGAATTGCTTGCAGGAAACGTTTAAAAATCAGATCACACAAGGTACATGTCCATGGACTCGAGAAATGTTATTTAGAACCAGTGCCTATTATAGTTACACTATAAATAAACAAGACACATTGCTCTGTTAAATGACCAATCAACATAATTGGGACTATTATCAGTGACGTAACTACGGGGCAGGGAGCAACGTTCCCCGGACGCCACCCTTATGGGGCGCCAAATTGACCAATTCAGCATCAATTCTGCGCCCCTCCAAGTGATGAAAGTCAAATTTTTTTTTGGGGGGGGGGGCCATTATGTATCCTTAGCTCTGTGCCACAACCCATAGCTACGCCACTGCCTGCGTCTAAGATATTCTCGGGTTTCTTGCCCCGGGCGCTACCAACCCTAGTTACGCCACTGACTATTACCGGTATCTGCTATCAAATGACCTATTGTCCTAAACCTGTCCAAAGATCCCAGGCCAAAGGTCTGGGATTCACCCGTACCGATAAACTATGCAGAAACACCATCATTTAAAGGCCCATTCAGTGATTTGCTCATCCGGACGATCGTAAAAATCATCAAAATTCAGATTTTGGTACCTTTGTCATTGTCATAGATGTGCTAACGTAGCCTGCGAGTGGTTCAGCCGAAAGCTGTGTATTTAAGACAAAATAAGACATTTTACACAAATCTGTAATTTAGATACTGACGCAGGGATGCAAATTGTGCGGGAGCGGGGAGCACCGCTCTTAGGAAATGAGAGTCAAAATTGAGGAAATAGTGCCATGGGAAGAAAAAAAGAAGAGAGAGGAAAAGGAGGGGAGAGAAAAGAAAAGAGGAGAGGAAGGGGGAAAGAGGAAAGAAAAAGAAGAGGAGTGAGGTACAACTTAGGGAGGGCTGTGAGGCAGTGAAGCTACTGAATGGAGAGGAAATCTTTAAAGACACTGGTTGTGCAAAATTTGGAGAAATTCATAGTTCAAGAAATAAGAGCAGAAGGTGTTGGTGTTAGAATATGGAAATGGGATAATGAGGAAATTTACAATTCATCACCATAGGAGGTATTCAATGTAATTTAACAGGAAAAAAAAGAAATTGGATGAAGGCAGGTGGAAACAGGGCACATATCTGAGGAAATTTACCGAGGTGGCAATCATATCTGAGGAAATTTATAGAGAGGCAACAATGAGGATATGGGCACAAAAGTTAAATACTAATGTCACTAAGAGACAAACTGGAAAAAATTGAGGAAATTTAACAAGAAGAACCATAAAGTACTGAACAAGTTGTGCTCCCTCTGACAAAAAATGAAAGAGGAAATGGGGGTAAAGGAAAATAAAAGGGGAAAGGAGCTTCTGTCCCACCAAAATTGACCCCAAACGAGTGTAAAATACCACTTTTTTTGCGCACTACGCGCGCACATTTTTCTCATATAAAGCCTTTTTTGGAAACTTGAAGACTTTTAAAACATTGAGTCGCTCTAAAAATACACAATGTTAACATTCCCATCTTTTGAAGTGCAGAATAAAGCTATTTTATGCAAGTTACGCGATTGAGGAAATCTTGAGTCTAAAAACCTTGCTCCTGAGGAAGAAATCACAATTTGCACCCCTGACTGACAGTATCTAAATTAGCTAGGCTACATGTATTTGAATGGGGCTTCAACTTCTTCAGTACTGCTGTTTTCTCTGTTTTTTGCCAAAAAAAAAATTTCAAAAATTCCAAATGGCAATTTGAATGACTTATCCTTCACTTTTAAGCAATTTATAAACAATTTTAATTTTTTCACACTTGCGCTGGGTTTGAGAGGTCACAGACCAAAAAGAGGAATTACTAAACGCTGAAAAACAGCGTAAAACATTTTGTACAATCAGGGTAAAAACGCCAAATATGGGCTGGAAATAAAGGAAAATGCGTAAATTTCGCCAACCAAAAAGGAGGATATCGGCTAAAAGAGAATCTCTCACGTCCCTGTTTAGGCCAAGGAAAGTCGATTTTGAGTTTCCCGTCACCTGCCCTCACTTCATTTTCTGACCCTCACTTGAATTCATTATTGTGATTTTCCAAAAAATACCAATGAAAACTGGTTATATTTGCAAAAAAATTATGAATATCCCTTTATTTTTTGCTGTCAACCTTGCAGACTCTTTGTAATATACTTTTGAATCTCATTTGGGCTAAACATCCATCTTCAAGTGAGTGAGCGGCAAATAACAACACATTTTACATGCGTGTTGGGCATATAATGAAAGGCAGACAAATAATGAATAATGAAAAAGTTACCTCACTTGTTTTCAGAAATTATGTGACGGGAAACTCAAAATTGACTGTTAGGGGCCTTAAGAACTCTATGAGAATAAGTCATCTTGCTTCAACCAATAGGCCTAGTTCATATTCCCCTCGGATATGTCAATTCTGTGAAATGATCTGGAAGATTTAAACAAAATGTTATTAAGGTGGAACTATCCAAAATACCCACTAGAAAGGTCAAATTGAATTATTCCCTTAGTCAATTATATAGGCCTACTGCTGTTTTCTTTGTTGTTTTACCAAATTTTGCATTTTAAAAATACCAAATGACAATTTGAATGACTTATCTTTCACTTTTAAGTAATTTACAAACAATTTTAATTTTGGGACTTTAAGTAGGCCTATGTTATGGGGGAGGTCAAAAAGTTTTGTCTGTCAAAAGGGGGGCTCAAAAGTTTAGCGGTCCATCGAGGGGGGTTCAAAAAAGTTTTCGAGCGAAAAATTTGAGGGAAACCTGGGGAAAGCCCCCTACCAACTCCTTTTAAAAATAGCTCTGAATGAATTGTTGAATGACTGGAATGAATGAATTGTTGAAATTGTTGAATGAATGAATGAAAGCTAATGAATGAATAATTGTTGAATGAATAGTTGAATGAATGAAAAATTCACTTTTAGGAAAAAAAAGCTGTCTGCTAAACTAATTTTTAAGTAAAATAGCGCCACCAATATGGAGCCACGTTCACTTTAGCCTCTGCGGCAATATAGATGTTGTCGCTTTGCGTGTAATGATATCTGGCTGTTGTCAATTATATTTCGCTGAAGAGTTTGCGTATTTAGACGGCCATATTAATTACGTCACTGACCAGAATCAGCCATTTTCTATCTGACGGTGAAATTTTTACTACGAAACGGTGACAATTTAGGCTTTAATTTATAAAATTATCAAAATATCAAAATGTCAACCCTCACACACAGAGGAGCGACATTGACCCAGCGACACAATGCCGCTTCAAAAGGTGCAGATGGTGGTAGAAACCAGGTTGAAGATGACGAACCACAGATCGACGAAGAAGAAATGGACATGGACTCAAAAGAAACCAGACTGACTCTCATGGAAGAAGTGTTGTTGTTGGGGCTTAAAGATAAAGAGGTATATTTTGTAGTCATAGTAGTCTTTATTACATCTGATTAAACGTTTTTTGAACAGTTCAACATTTCGAGTACTATTATGCGGAAATGGGGTAAATGTATCATGGAGGTATGTGCAGTGTGCATGTGCACTGACTTTGTTTGTGCAGTGTGTGTGTGCAGATATAAACATGATAAATTTGTCAATGATGCATTTATAGCCCGAAACATCAGTCATCATTCATGGCCCTAGTTGTTCCTTCCTCACCATAGGGCCACGAATGCCGTACGTACGTAGAAACGGGGCACCCTGAACTCATGTCGCAGTGTGATGACGTCACACTGACGGCATCTATTTTAGGCCAAGTAAAATAAAAAACATGTTTCACGTCCGGATTTTTGAAAAAAAGGAGGAAGAGGGGGCTTTTTATTTTTTATTTTTTATCGCAAAATCGGTGTAAATACCCATAATTAGAGCTGTTTTAGCGTATACAATAATGCCTGGAAAAAGGAGGAGGCCTCTTTTTATTTGTTGTTCTGAGAGATAGGCTCCCTCTAACTATCACAAAAACCTTATAAAAGTGTTTCTTGTATATTAGCAAGGCTATAGAAAGCATCTCTACTTCCTAGACATATTTTTTGAAAAGTTATAACTGAATTTCAAAAATAAAATAAAATTGAAGAAACCTCAAAAAGGAAGCGGGGGGGCGTGAAACATGTTTTATTTTTTATTAGGCCTTAGTATAAATTTTTATAAAAATTCAAAACACAGCGACGATAACAGTCACTATTAATGCGGCTGTGTACTCTAGCCATTGTTTCTTTCTCAAAATTGAGGTTTTATGATATGTTTGTACCTTGTTATGTTTTTTATAAATACAAGGAATGAAAATCCAGATTTGTAAGCTCAACTGCAATATTTTAAGGATTTTATTTCACTATTCCACTCGTGTTTGAAATTGAAAAGGAAAGAAAATCTTTGTTGACCAGCAAGGTACACACGCGCAACAACTCATCCCGTTATGTCGCGCAATTTGTTAACTTTAAATACGCGACGCTTATCTGCACGCTGGCGCATCTTATGGAAACACCACGGAAGCAATGATTTCACACAAAACCTAGTGGTCAAATGGCTCCGTTTTAGCTGATAAAATGTGGGTTTTTTCAAGTTCTTTCCCCGATTTAAATATCAAGTTATGAATGGATTTCGCTCAAACTTCTCAAGGGCTGTGAATTTACCCGATGTTCACGCAATATAAGTTACAAAAACGAAAACTGTCGCATTCTCCTGTGAGATTCGATGAAAGTGCAAAATGTGACCACTTTAAACTTCAACGGCCATTATTTCAATGTTCATTTTCTCGGTAAAATGACGATTTAGGTACACGATAACTCAATAAATACAGCATCTATAGGTAAGCAAATATGATCATCGTAAAAAGTATGATCAACTCAAGAAACGGTTTTCTCATTTTTTATATTTTGGTCTATTTCCGAATTTGGGCATCATTTTGTGCAAATAGGCGTTTTGAATTTTAAAAAGTTCATTTTGATGCCTTATATGGTCAATATCTCAAAAAATAAGGCCAATATCAAAAAAATAAAAAAACCGTTTTTGGAATGGAGCCTCAAGATTGAGCTAAAAACAAAATAAAATATTTTGGAAAGAAATATTGCCCAAAACTCACCTTTTTTTTCTTTTCTTCAAAATTGTTGTTTTTACCCCAAATCTGTATTTATATTAAGATTTATTGATGTCTTGCCTTCATAAAAATGTACACTTTTATATGTTTTGCGCGAATAATTACAAAGTTATTGCACTTTTACTACATGCATGTCTGAGAGTACACAGCCACCTTAACAGTCACAAGTCTGGTCTTTTACATCCTCAAATGTGCTCAAAATTTACAAACATGCACCAAATATGTTGAGGAATGGTAGGAAGTGGTATTTATTAGTTCACCACGTAAACTTGTGTGGCTCAAAATTTGGACCGCTCGCCATTAAGTTGACGGATTTCTGTGTTTTGAAATTTGTTGACGTTAATTTATTGATCCCCGATTTCCGGTCGATTATTTTAGCTGTGTCACGTCACATGCATGACACTGGTGGGTACCAGCCAAACTTCAGGGAAAAAAAACATGATCGCCGATAACGATGTGATGTTGGACTTGCATGTGGCTCATTCTTGTATTATGGGGTCCAATGGTGTCCGGTTATGACCGACACATAATTTGCCCTGAATTTTGAAAACTGTAACAGGTATTTGGCCTACATGTAATTTTTTATACAAAACAAGTGGGTTATTACTAAAAACTTTCAAAAAAGAAATAATTGTTAACAGCTATTTTTAATTTTTATTACATGTAAGGTTTCGAAAATCATGGACACCACTTGTGACAAAAAAGATCATCTACATCTGGTTGCCTGTTAGTTTCATTTATATATGACCATTGCTTATTTTTTTTGGTCTTATTGAGTGAATAGGATGTATACTAAAATTGTATTATGAAAGAAATGTTAGCGACAAAACATCTGTTAACAAAGACAGCGCTTATGCAAAGTACATATTTTGGTGTCCGCGTTATGCGCAACGTTATGACCGACATGTAAAAATGCAAAATGTGCTATATTTTTTGAAAATGGGGTAATTTGTAAACAACAAATACTTCAAATGATATATTATGACATGTTTAAATATATGACTGACAAATGGAAATTGCAAAATAAGTTGAATTAAAGTTAAAGCTGGATATTGTACGACAAACTGGACACCGAGTTATGACCGACACATGAAAATGAATAATATGTCATAATTTTTAAAAATTGGGTATCTGATAAACAATGAATACTTAAAACAACAGTGTGATATGTTTAGATAAATTTGCAGGTCAAATACACTTTTCAAAGTATGACATAATTACAGATAGCTTGTTATTGTCAGTCATAACTGGACACCAAATATTTTGGTGTCCAGTTATCTGCTTTCACCACTGGGCACCTTAAATTCTCTCATGTGCACAAAATTGATGTTATAGAAAGTCATCCACTTATCTATTATGCCACACTTGTGCTGGCCCCACATAAAAATGGCAACTTTTAATCTAAACTGACAGAAATTGTACAAAACAGGCCCAATAATTAACTTTTGGGTCAATTTTTGACCATGTATTTTGACCAAAATGCAAATATGCTGTTTTGAAGGTTACAGCAACTTCTTATAATGTTATTTTATTTTTACATTATAAAAGCTCCTAAACCACATTTAACTTGCAACTTTTTAGCCATTTTGGCATTTATATTTTTTGATTAGCAGGGGTTAAAACATGTTTGGTGTCCGGTTATGCGCGACATTTTAGAGTGATTTCTCCACAGTTATGTGCTTCGTACAGATTTCTGGGCAATCATCGCTGAAAATATTTTGCAGATTTTGAAAGTGTAGACATATAATTCCACTCAATTTAAGCTAACTTTTGACATTAATATTCAATTTTGAAAATTTGACTGTATGTCACACCATTGGACCCCATAATACAAGAATGAGCCATGTACATAGGATTACACCGAGATATTTCTTGCCAAAATTTGACCATTTCTAGGCAAGTTGGCCCTACTCTGTCTGCGTTATGTGAAAAAGGACAGTCTTAATTTAGGCCAGAGAGCAGAGTAAGGCTATTGAAACTTGATGTTGAGTTTAGCGTCCCATTTTTTTCAGCTCATAATGAGGCAACTATTTCATTATTCATTATTTTCAAGGTTTCATTATCAGCGGCCTTTTACCAATGCTTAAATGCGCTTTTGTTCATTCTAATAGGGGGGTCACACATTAGCTCATTAGGTGTCTGCATACGTCCCATAAATGAACAATGGCATGTTTTGAGCATAAAAAAATATCAAATTGTTTTCTTCATCTAGAGACCTAAACATTTTCAAATATTTATTTAGTATACACCTAGGTTTCATTATCATTGAGGTATAGGACTTTTTATTTTTTCGGAGAAGAGCAGGTAGGACAACTACTTGATTATATTTCTACATGTTCATACTACATACTCTGAAAATTTTAGAAAATACGCACGAGACCGATTTTGTTAAAACACATTTTTGTTCCTAAAATGGGGTTATAAGCGCCCTCAACGGGCACTCTCTCCATAGGGCTACATGTAAAGACCAGTTATAGACAAATGGCCCTAAAATAAAACGGACTCGTGCGAATTTCCTCAAATTTTGCATATGATGTAGATTTAACATCTGGAATGTAATGCAAGTGATGTCGTTGCTGCTCTTCTAAATTCATTTTTAAAATGTCCGCCCCAGACCAAGGTGTATATGGCCCATTTCACGGTTAGGCGCCACTTTTGGTGAAAAAAACTTGAAATTTTCAAAATGGATTAAATTTCATTTAATTGGGGTTTTCTTTTCCACATAAGACCAGATTTTCATAAAAATATCATTTCCCAGCTTAAATCTCTCTACTTCTTGAAGAAAATTATAATTTATTATCTCATGTTATGTAATTTTTTAACAAATTTGATAAATATTGAGTAGTGAATATTTATACTTTTACTGTCCAATACATATATAATAGATATTTAAAATAAACAAGTATGTCATAGGCTCTCTTCTGACCAAATTTGGGCAAATTTTGTTGTGTAATGACAAATTTATGGCCACTTACATGTAATTTTTGTGGTAAAAAAGGGAAATTAACATGAAAAGGTTTACTCAACAATTTTAATAATCAATGAATGTTCACAAATAATATCAGCCAGTTTGAAAGCACAGGTCAAATTCAAGATTCTTATGTTTGTGCAATTTTGGATGTGACTGATGTCAATGTGAACGGAAACCACACACTGTAAAGTAGAGTATGTTTTAGAAAATAATGATTCAAAGAGTTTTCACACACTCAGTAAATTAAATGGGATATATTGAAACATATTAACCTGTGTTAGTGTTCATTTTAAAACATTGTTTACAATTTATAGAGGTGGATGTGACATTTTTAATTGTGAACAGAATATTTCATTATTATAAACAGTTTGCTTGTCAAAATATAAGCTATAAAGCACTTCTAACACGTATATTTTGATAGATTCTATTAAATTGAGCAATGCTAAAATGTTTTTCCTGACCCTTTATATTTTTGCCAAGCAAAATGTTTATAATACTGAAATATTCCGTTCACAATTGAAAATGTCACATCCGCTTCTGTAAATTGTATACAAAACTGTCCCCTAAAAGACAACAACAAAGCCATGAAATAATCATATGTGACATGTATGAAATAAACCTATTTTAGAAAGGCAAATATCATGTTGTTAAAGTATTTTGGCCTAAAAACTACTAATTTTGAGGATGTGACATGTGAACGGAAATTGAAGCTTTTTGAATCTCCTGTCACAATTAAAGAAGGCATGCTGAATTAAAAACTTATTGTGCCTTTTGATCCCCCACAAACTTGTAATGAAATAACTTCAAACTGGCATCCTAGTCCCATACCTGTCTTAGTTCTTTGAAGAAACTATTTTGGATGTGACAGGTACCATGGATGTGACACATGTGAACGGAAACTTTGAAATGACATCTGCAAGCTAAGTTGATGAAGGAGTTTTCATTAAATGGTGTCATTAGATAGCTCATAGCAGGAGATTTTTAAAAATCAAGGAGAACAAATTCTGCCACTTATTTGTTAATAAATTATACTATTTGGAAAATTAATCGGATGTGACAAAATTGTGAACGGAATTTGTTGGCAAAAATTCAAAATATCGCTGTATCTACGTATTAAGAGCAACAAGTGTAATTTGTTCAACAAATAGTAACAAGACTCTGAACTTTACTAAAACACACTAGTTTGCCATTCATGTAAAAGTATTAGTCGATCTATTCCACATTGAATAAGGTACATAGATGTGAACGGAAAATGTCACATCCGAATTCAGAAATTTAAATGGTTCTCATGCTAGTTTAACTGACAACTACTACTTTGTTCATGTATGGCTGTATAGTGCAACTTCTTCATTACATAAAAACAACAAAAGCAGCTGGTAGGCTCAACATAGTTAAAAGTGGCAGCATTGGAAAATAAATGTCTGTTTTTAGGTTGCTAGTAAAATGTGGTTTTTGACCCCTTCTGACCCCTGTGCACCCTGAAAGATAAAAGCAGAAAGGCCGATTAAGCTAGTGGAGGTAGGCTATACAGAGACAATGAAAAATCACCAACAGTCAATTCTGTAACCCCATTATTTTTTACACACCAGGCCAGATACGTTGAAAATCAAAAAGTGGCGCCTAACCGTGAAATGGGCCATATGTGTAGTTACAAAAAAAATATTTTTAGGTCTATTGACCTTTTGAATTTTACACGGCGGCTCTGTGAAAGCACCAGATTATTTATCAGCAAAGACCAGTGTCTGGATCCAGAAGAAATTAAGAAATTGCCTTTAGAAAGTGAGTTTTTCACCCGGTGCCAACGATGTAGTGAATTTTAAAGTTACTTTTTCTGAACCATGAGAAATGTATCTTTATTTTGGCACAACTTGTTTTTTTCTTCTTTTTTTTTGAAAATTTGATGTTTTTTTTTCTCGAAACGTGTGTATTTTCCCATAGGAAACGCTGTCCAAGGGTGAAATTTTGATATGATGACTGTAGATGATGAGTTACCCTACTGTGTGCCACATGTGCAATCAAATTGAGACTCCTTTTTCCTGAATCTCCACAAAAATATCTTTCTTTTGAGCGTAAACAAGAAATTTCTAGGATGTTGGGTTAAAAATGGCAATATATTGAAACATTTGTTTTTTGGCCATTTTCCTGTGTATTTTCCCATAGAAATTGTTGACCTTACTTGTGAAGTTTTCATATTTTTCCATTTCTGGAGTGTAGTTATCAACATATTATGACCAACTTGTTGTTTTTATCTACTGCAGTGGTCCAACTTGAAGTCCTAGAGTTGTTTTACCTTGAATATGGATGTACAAAGTTGATATTTTTATTCCGAGGGTGTCCGTAACTTGCTGTTTCATTCTGTAGCACTTTTTTTACATTGAGCGGCAATTTCCTTGATTTTCTAGATTTTTCCCACTTTGGAGGCAATTTCTCACAATATTTTGATGCACATGAAGCTTTTGTTGTTGTTTTTGTGTTTCAACCCAAGGGTTAGAGTTGGCTTAGTGTAAATGCAGCCATTCACAATTCATATTTTTAATCTGAGATTGTCGTAAATCTGCAATTTTATTCTGCAAGGGGTTAAAATGAGAGTGCGACGATCCTTGATTTTGGTGTTTTAGTCCATATTTGGAGTAATCTTTTTCAAAAACTGAAGCAAATGATGTACCTCTTGACATATCTATGTTGAAAGACTCAGTTATACAGCAACTTTAAGTGCAAATCGGACATAGGAAGCATATAATTTTGATTTTTTTAGTCTTCAAACATGCCATATTGTTGAAAACATGCGTTTTATCAAAATCATGCTGAAAAACAGCCATTTTTCGAACTTTTAAATTGGCGTAACTTCAAAACGCTTTATCCAATTTGAACCATTTAAATTGCTATCTTCATCATTTTGCAAGATGCTTCTGAAAAACTTAATGCCAAACATTTATATTGTAGATAAAAGAATGATGTGACCCCCCTAATTCTAATTGGGTATCGCCAGTCGCAATATAATGTCACAAACACACATAAACATTTATAAAAGTATAATTATCTTGCTTTTTGTTTTTCAAGTTTTAAAACAAACTAAATGTATTCCGAAGTATACCATGCCAGTCTTCTTCACTCCAATTTGTACTAACCTCTCCGTATACATTTGAGGATAGAGGGAAATTGAGGAAAATAATAATCATGCAGAACATTATGAAATAAATTTTTGGCACCAATTTGTCAAAACTAGGTAGTCTACTCTGGTATCCCAAAGGTATAATTGAAATAATTGGATAGAGCAAGGGTCAAAAACCTGTATATTTTTAATGCTAAAATATTTAGATGGATTCATCTAATAGTTCTCAAGGCTTTCTATAGTTTTTGAAGGGTTCAAATACAAAAAAAAAGGGTTTAAAAATTTTGCAGAACAAATTTTCTTTCTGGTTTAGTAGTAATTTGCAAAATAATGAATTATTTTCAGATTTTACATCTCAAAGGCGGCACAAAATTCATAACGCGGGCGGTGGACGCTAAACTCAGAATCAAGTTTCAAGTGCCTTAGAATGGGAGAGAACATGGACCTTTTCGAGCATCATCATTTCTGAATTGTATGTCCAAAGTATATAAAACTATACATTTTTGGAAAGGAAATGAGTCAAGGAATCCCATGGTGACGTCAGATTTGTTCAAAAATCTCGAGTTTTTGAAAAAATCACAAAAATTCACTTTTTTACCTCAATTTTTTTGTGACAAAAAATCCATTCAGAGAAAAAAAAAATTCAGTTAGCTTTTCATGAAGAAGAGACAGGAACTTAGGGAAGGTTTTTTTGAAATCCATCTCTTTTTACGAAATATTGAAAAAACATGTGAAAAAAGCAATTTTGTCACTCTATTATTATTAAGCTAAAAATTGCACATAATGGTGTATATTTTTGTTTAAAACAAATATTTTGAAAAAATGAGAAAACCTTCCCTAGACTTTGATGTACATACCGGTACTCTAAACAATAGTGCTAAAAGTTTTCCTTTTGCTTACATATTTTTCGAGTTATCTTGTCCAAGGGTAGCGCTAGGTCCAAAAGCTCAGGGGTCCCTTGGGACCCCTGAGCTAACAGAAAATGCAAAAATGGGGGGTCCCTAAGGAAATATTGGGGGTCCCAACTATTCATAATTGCTGAGCAAATTCAGTCTATTTGTGTGATACCATACTATTTTTTTTGGGGGGGCAGGGGTTTATTAAATATTATTGTATTTGTTTTGTTCTTTCTTTCATTCTTTCTTTCTTTCTTTCTTTTTTCTTTTTTTTTTTCTTTCTTTTTTTTTCTTTTTCTTTTTTTTTTTTTTTTCTTTTCTTCTTTCTTTCTTTTTTTTTTTTCTTTTTTCTTTCTTTCTTTTTTTTCTTTTTTCTTTTTTTTTTTTTTTCTTTTTTTTTTTTTTTTTTTTTTTTTTTTTTTAATTTTTTTTTTATTTCAATCAAATTAGTATAATTACCTAATATTTACCGGCTGCCGCTGCCTGGCCAATAATAATTTTAACATTGTTTAATACTGCCCTCTATTGTCAAGTAGTTCCAACCATGATGTAAACACATTGGCAGCCAGAGATCTCGCCGTATTTTCTTGATATCACGGCTGTTTTGCTGTCAAAATTTTCACCCAAAAAGCAGTATTACTCTGCATAATATTAATTATTGAAGTAAATTAGGCCATATGTTTCAGGGGTTCAGTTGCTTCGAAAATGATGTGCACAATGCAAGTTGAGGAAACTTTTGAGCCTAGTTTTATGAAACCTGGATTTAGAAAACAACATTTCAGTGCATGTGGGAATTTTGGTTGCGTACGACGGGATGCAATAACTCGCTGCTTTTGCAATATTCATGCATGAGATTCGGGTTTTGGTGGGTCCGGTACGCAAAAACGCAGCCTAGCGCGACCCTTTGTCGCCCAGTGAATTTGAATATATTTTGAGGATTGGGTGAATAAAATATATGTCGTCGGACGCATCACATACTGGTCTATCTCTAAAAACACGCATTTCGAGAAAATCGCAATTGAAAATCTTCGATTTAAGTTAACCTTTCTATAATTTAATTAAACTATGGATTTTAATGAAAGTGGTTTTAAATTAAAGCATATACTTAACAAATTTATTTAAGTGGAATCTTGAATTATATTTATGTATGCAGTATTGCTTAAAACTACACTAAAGTTGTAGTTCTGTATGTGAAATAGTTAATTTCCGATATCGTATTTAAAGTGTGTTTCATACTGGTCTATCTTGGGGGCTCTCTCGATTTCGCGAACAACGATGTGACTTTAGACGCATCACATACTGGTCTATCTCGAGATAGACCAGTATGTAATGCACTTTCAATACGATATCGGGAAATTAACGATTTCACATACAGAACTACAACTTAAGTGTAGTTTTAAGCAATATTACATACGTAAATATAATTAAAGATTCCACTTAAATAAATCTGCTAAGTATATGCTTTAATTTAAAACCACTTCTAGAAAATCCATAGTCTAATTAAATTATAGAAAGGTCAACTTAATACTTAAGATTTTCAATTGCATTTTCTCGAAATGCGTGGTTTTTTTTCGAGATAGATCAGTAAGTGAAAATACGTATTTTGAAAAAATCATAGATAGTTTAAATTAAACATTTTATAACTAATTATCTAGGAAAAATTGAGGTCTGTAATTTGTTGTATTGGACGAGCTCCGTAAAAATGAACTATATTCCAATTTTCTCAAAAAAGTCAAAATTCAAGATAGACCAGTATGTGATGCACCCGACGATGTGATAGGAATCAGCAGAAACCATTCTGAAAAATTACAGCTACTTGAGTTTTCACATTGTGTAATTATTTACCGGTAATATGTCTCAGTGGTTTTAACTGAAACCTGATACATGTATTTTTGACTTTTATTTTCATTATTCCAGGGTTACACATCATTTTGGAACGACTGCATATCATCGGGTCTCCGTGGCTGCATGCTCATAGAACTAGGTCTCAAAGGACGTGTAGAACTTGAAAAATGTGGCATGCGGCGACGTAGTCTAGCAAATCGCAAACTTCTGTACAAATCAGATTCCCCTACAGGCGATGTATTACTAGACGAAGGACTTAAACATGTTAAAGAAACGCCGGCACCAGAAACAGTACAAACCTGGATCGAGCTGCTTAGTGGTAAGTTCACATGTAACATTTGAATCACTGTACAACATCACAATCCAGAATATATCCAGATGCTTCTAGTTACTGTTTTAGACGAAGAGTGTAGATGATTGTTGGCTTCATCCCTTCCCATTATCCTTTTCGAAGTACCATATATTGCACACAATAGGAGGGCAAAACCTGGCAAATTCAAAATTCAAAAGCCTTGACCCACTTAGTGCAGCGCCATCCTATTGTGTCCACCATATCTCTAAAAGGCTAATTTACTGATGCCACAATGGGCATGGTGCAGTATGGAGTCTGCGCATGTATTGCCTGCAGGGTCATGATTCACATGTCTTTGAATAAAGGTAAAAACTTATCTGGCTCCACAGCAGCCGAATAGCTACTGTCTTTTATTGTACTACAGTTGCTACCAAGGAAGAACAGCACTGACTGACATGTGCACCCTGTTTAGCGCACAAAAAAGACAAAGTCACACCAGGATCTGACATGCGATGCTATGCAGCTTGGTTAGCGAATGAGGTATTGATGTTTCAGAGCTTGTTATGCAAGGTGATTCAGTCAGCCAATCAGAACCCCACATTTGTATTTACTGTATAAAGTACTGTATAAAGTGCTGTTCTTCCTGCAAGCAATTGTAATCACCCATTTCATGCATGTACATACACAAACCCTCTTAAGGTAGGAGCATCGGATAATAGACCCATGCAGGAAAATAGCCACTATTTCAAATCAGAATTATGTATCCATTTCAAATATATAACCAATTGAAGATAAGTCTTTACTCCACTGATTTTTAATGTTTCATGAAAATTTAAACAATTCCTGTGTTTTTCTTTATTTTTTGAAAATTCCTAATTTTTTTCTACTAATAATTATTGCTAGCCTGGAGGGAATGTGATATGGTCTCCATAGTTTGTGGGGTGGTTAATAAGCCTAATATCTAAATTCTCTCGCCAGATTTTTTGGATAAAGTGTTTATTTTTTGAGAAAAATAATTTTTTCTATTTTTAAATTAGGGAAATCTAGAAACACCCATAACTTAAAATAGAAACACTTTATTAAAAAAAGCTGGCGAGAAAAGTTTTTAAATTTAATAACCTTTCATATGACACCTTGTTTGTTAAAATTGGCCCTATGGTTAGCTCAGACAATAATTATGAAATTGGGTCATTCAGTGTTTCTAGATCAAATCAAGAAAATTTGAGCAAGTACTAACATTACCTTCAAATATCCCCTATATTACTGACCAATACATTGGAAAAAAGTCACTAATATTATTTGGTAACATTTTTGTAATAAAAAGATCCAAAAAGCAGTTCTATAAATGGGATAGAAAGGAGAACTAGATCTGGTTACAGATCTGGACCTAGCCGGGGCCGGAAATGCCAGTCTTAACTTAAAGTTTGACCTTTGACCGGCTATTATGGACATCTCACACCATTAATGGTGCATCACTGTAGCATGTAGGGGCTTTATCCGTTTTCCATAGGCTGAGATACAGCTACTTTTCCGTAATTTTAAACATTTTTTGCAAATTTGACGTTTTGACCTCCTTAATGACCTTTGACCCCAATATAAAAAAACCTCATTTACACCGAGAAAATGCATTGTTATAGTTTAAATTAAAAAAATCTACTATGTTTAGTTATGGAGATAAAAATTCTTGAAGTTATTTAGCTTAAAACCGGAAATGACGTCTAAATGACCTTTGAAAAAAAAAATAAAAATACTGTGCATACATCGGGTAACACTAATGCATATATGAAGTTTATGTCACTCTGGTCTGGTTACGTTTTGAGATAAAAAAAATGAACATATTTGATGATTTTTGGTTTTTTTTTGGAAGCGACCCCTTAATGACCTTTGACCCCAAAACTGTAGACACCCCAAATACCCTGGTTAGTAGCAATGCATGTGTGCTAATGACAGCACTCTGCTATGTAATTTGTAAAAACAGTGATTTTTGGAATATTTTTAGCTCTCAGACCGAAATGACCCCCTTAATGACCTTTGACCCAAATTCTGTGAATAAATTATAGACACCGACCAAAGTCAAGTCACATGACCTAAGCATGTCACCATCACATGTTATTTGTGGAAGAAGAAGAAAAAAAAAAAAAAAATCACATTTTTGCCATTGTGAGCAGGTCAAAGGTCAAATGGAGTTCAATGTCATGTCACATATGGGGACATGGTCAGTGGTGTTTGTGACCAAGTATGGTCAAAAACTGTCAAAGCATAACAGAGCTAGGGGCGAAACGTGGCAAGTCACGCACGTGTTGCCAGAAAGAAGAAAGATCCGATAGCATCACAAGACCTAGCCGGTGTCCCGGCTAGGTAAAAAATAATATTTAAACATAGTATCCATTTTCAAACTTTTACCAATTTTAGTGAACGAGGCTTAGTGTCAAAACCACTTTATGTGCAAAGTCAATGGGGCTTTCCGATGATAAAAAATGGCATAACTCAAAAACGCTTTGTTGGCAAAAATTAAAACTTGGCAGGCAAGTTTTTCTCACCCAACTACACATCCTGTATCATTTTATACCAAATCTGTGCATGACACCGTAGCCGATGTTTCTACCTTAACATGAAGTTCCTGATAACATTACAAGAAGTATGTTATACATTCCTAAGCATACATTTCACATGTTATTAGAACTGGATAACACAAACTCCTGATAACAAGGAGCAAAATTTGAATTCCGCACAACTTCGTGTTAATGAGTTTCCACTGTACATAGTGTTATGATACGTTGTAATGCGAGAAACGGACGAGAAATGGTAAATAGAAAGCCACTGGGGGTCAAGTCTTTGGGCAGGCTTTTCTTGTGGCTCCTCATGTAGTTTTACATTTTGAGTTGCTGAGGTTAAAGAATCAGAATGATGCAAAAAACCTGCATATATTTGGTATATTCTTTAGCTGTCTCACCTTTTATTATCATTACTTTGCAGGAGAAACATGGAACCCATTGAGATTACACTACCAACTCAGAAATGTCCGAGAACGCCTGGCCAAAAATCTGGTAGAAAAGGGGGTTCTGACCACCGAGAAAACCAACTTCCTGTTATTTGATATGACCACACATCCCGTAGTAGATTCCGTCTCCAAGCAGCGTCTTATAAAGCGTGTTCAAGATGCTGTGCTGACCCGCTGGACCAATGACCCCCATAGGATGGATAAGAGAATGCTGTCACTTATATACTTAGCACATTCATCAGATGTCTTGGAAAATGCATTTGCCCCACTAACAGACGAAGAATATGAGGTATGATCAAGGTTTATCAGTGTTGTAACTTGTCAAGTATGATATCTGGTACTAAAGTAAATTTGTTAATACTTCTGTGGTATGGAAACACGATGGTGGTGATTGATCATGTTAAAGAGGCAAGGTTTCCTCCCCTTCTACACGCCGATGATGAATGGGTCAACTCAAGGTGGGTGGGCACATGTTTCTTTTGTGTGTTGGCTTCTACCTTGCAATGTACATAGAGGCTTGTTGACAAAACAATCTAATATGAGTTTGGGTTACCAAAAAAATGTAAATTGCTCCAGTGGTTTGAATATATTATAAGCACATACTGATGGGACATGTGTGTACGGCACCATGGGAGGCTACCATCAAAAGGAAACATCTCGGGCCTAAATTTGACTGAGGGAGTGAGGGTTAAAAAATATGAACATTTTTCAGATGTCAAAATTTTGGTGGGGATAAAGTAAGGTCATTGTGGCTGCCTAGATCACCCATCTGTAAGATACTAGAATACAAGTAAAAAACAAAAAAGCCAATAACAATTCTGTTAGTGGTAGCTTGACTTGTGTAAATGTAATATCTTGTTAAGTCTTAATGTCAGGACATACTACTTACTAACCAGTACTATTGATCAGCACTGGTCACAGTAACCAGCACTCATACTGACCAACCAGCACTCAAGGGAATTGTGTCGACCGGTCGGACCGGCACAAAATTAAATTAGAAAATGAAATACAATATATTGTTCCTCAATACAAACTGTGTAGACTTTCATTCATCTGGGTATGTTGAAATTAAGATTTAATTTAAATCTGGTCAACCAGACATACCTATTTTTGACGGACGAACCGACGTTGCGACTGAAACCTTCAGTCTTCAGCTGGGTTGTGATCTGGGTGAGGGCCGAGCAACCATCACTCAACCGTGGAGGAGGCGTCCGGGCCAAACTTTCACACAGCTGGGACAAAATCATAAAGGACATTCCTCGCCGATTGTCATCTTTACCGGAAGTGTCCGGTACTCAAGGTCATTTGCATCACAACCCAGCTGAAGACTGAAGGTTTCAGTCGCAACGTCGGTTCGTCCATCAAAAATAGGTATGTCTGGTTGACCAGATTTAAATTAAATCTTAAGTTCCTCAATACAGCTACAAAATGCTACCCTGAAATATTTTTTATTTCAAATGTAATTCGGCACATATTTAGTTACATCACTGCGTGGAAATGAAAGCAGAGATGGAATGAGAACCCTTTACAAAGTTGAAATTTGTTTTTGGAATTTGGCAATAGCTGAAGGGTAGTTAAACATGAAATCATAGTTCAAAATTCCTTGTGACATATCATTAACCTACATATCTCTCTTTGCTTATTTTACAGCTTGCAATGAAGCGTGTACGAGAACTTCTAGACCTTGATCCTGACGAGCAATCACAAAAGGGTGGCGCTAATGAAGTCATGTGGGCAGTAATATCGGCATTCATCAAATAAATACAAGTGACAGTATCTACTGCTTATATTTGTGTGTATGTATGTATGTAGGGGTGTGCATGTGTGCACACATCAGACATACTCAACAATTTCAAATGGAATTCTTCACAGTTACCTTGGATATCGGTGGTCCCCCTACGAGAGGATTGGTTATTCTTAAGCTTGTATCTGACACACCTGTAACATCAAACTATCTTGTGTATCGAGATCAGTTGATGCCTGTTCTAGGTTTGATCAGTAGTATTGAAGCCAGCCATAGTATGTAGTAGGGTACTAGTGGACACGTATGTGTGTATAATTCGGGGGTAGGTCTTGCAAAAACTTGCAACACATCATAAGTACCCAAACCCATCACGATAAGTTTCAAACCTCCCCAATAAAAGAACTTCTTGGTTTGAGGATTTAACAATGCATGGGGTTAAATTTGCAGCTGGACTACACAAATTGCTGGATGATATATCAAGATTTGTGTAGAAAGAGTGGTGTTAGGGACACAATTCAAATTGTGCAATACTCGTTAGCATCATCAAGACGAACTAGGAATCAATCTAATTCACCCTCTGGAGTGGGGAGTTTAATGGCCAGATTTATATGATGATAGCTAAAAGTCCTTGAATTTTTTCCTCTTATGATGTGTTGTATTGAAGCATTTGCAGCATAACATTTGTCAATTAGCCTAAATTGGGGTATATGTAGCACTTTCACATACTAACTTCACTTGGTGTGTTACCCTGCATATCAGGGTGACATGTTTATGTTGCAATATGTTATGACTTACAACAACATGCAGCTGGGATCAGGCACACAATTGATGTGCTTATTGTCTACACTTAAATTTTGCAACAGTTAATGTAGTTGTGAACATATGGTTAAACCGTTCGGTACACTCTCTTGATGCTACGTACTTTGAATAAACAACCTGTGTATGATATTATTACCAGTAAATGGCCAGATGTGTCAAAATTAATCTTTTGGTAAAGGGCTCGTAATTGTAACATTATTGTAATTGTACATTATCCGTTGCAAAATTTAGAGTGTAGCGATATTGAAATTGTGGGTTCAAATAAAAGGATGTGTATATTTTCTAAAGCTTCTACTTGAAACACTGCTGTTGGCAAGGGCTTAGGCAGCCAGCCGTGAAGGGAGTGTTTTACACACCCAAATTTGTAAATATGCACCCGGTTTTTGCCCACATGGCCAATACTTTAATTTACACACCCAGTTCTTTGAATTAACACACCCAAACCTTCAAATCCTGCCCAAGACCCTGGCTGTTGGTATAATTCTCGGGACATTGGTGTATGGATTGTGCAGACCTTTAATGACTGGCTGTTTACTAACAACATTGCATAGTGTGATTGGTGTACTTTTTCTAGTATTGTATGTCATAAGCTTGTGGGATGCACTTTATATGTTGTGTTCCGAGAATTCAATAAGAATTTTCAAGTCATGGCTTTCAATTTTCTGATCCATCTCAACTGAGCTGTGTGTAACTGTTTGTATAAGAGAACAAAATTATTGTATCAAGAAGTTGCAAGTTAATCTGTGGTTTATGCAACAAGAACTAGAAGTAGTATGAAAGGGTCATTCTTGTCAGTGTTTAAGGGTCATAGAATGATCAGATAGGGTGTGTATGTGGAGGATAAATATGTAGTTTTTTTATGGGTTTAGAATTTTGTCCATGTACATGAAGCTTGTAAATGTATTATGTAATACCAATTTGATGTCATTCAAGCATGCTAATTGGTCACATAAAGATCAAATTGATGTCATTGTACAATTACCATGTATACAGACAAAAATCTAATTCTTCCTGACTGTATAGACCCAGATGTCTCAATCAATTAATGTTAGGACTGGTATGAGAAAGCTTCATGTGGGACCACAAAATGCTTCACGGATACATGTGTGTGATCACTACTGTGATACACTGCATCCCTGCATCAACAAATGGAAATAATGTAAACAAAGATTGACTTGCAAAGAAGCATCGCATCTTTGGCCTTTTTTTCATGTCTTTCGTATTTGCAGAATCAAAACAATACAGTGCCTGTGTCGACAGTAGTGTTGAGCAAAGGGAGGTCAAAGTACCGTAGACAAAATCAAGAACTACCAACTTGGCAGTTCAGAGTATTCTCTATTGTCACCTTAAGTGCACATGTTTTATGTTCCAATTGTCCCAATATCAGTTTTTGGTATGCAACAATGTCTCTGGAAAAAGGTCATTATAATGTGGAGTTGTTGATCTGTCAAATTCATGAGGTAAAATGTGTAACAAAAATACAGTAGCTGAGTTGTGTTATTTGATATGTATATTTATATTAATTACCCTACCTTACTCAAGACTGCTTTGTCCTTGGTTTGAATGAACAATAATTTTTAAGGCAGAAGATGCTTGTAATAAGAAATGCATCGTACATTTGGAAGATAGGAAATCCAAGGTAAATCTAATGTATGTGAAAGGTGTGAGGTTGACCAAGACTGAAGCCTATCTGTATTGTAGTTCCAAATTGATACCACAAAATGGCTAAAATTGCTGCCGCAAAATGTCAGGAAATTGTTGTCAATGAATTGCATGTTAATGCAAACTGGACCTGATTGGTTGCTTATATCAGGACATAAAATATGAGTTAATCTGGGCCCACAAAATCATGACTATCATGACAAGGGTGCTGACATATTGGTATAAAAATGTTTTGTGGCAGTGATTTTGGTCTGAACAGGGTTATATTGAGGACTTTGAGTGTAGTACATGTATGTAAGTAGTTACTATGTGCAAATGTACGTTTCAAGTAAATTATATCTTGACACAGATTTCATGTAATATAGCAATTAGGATATGAAGAGGTAAATGATGCCCCTATATACAAGAAATACTCATGATATGCAAATGGATGTTTAGTGCAATGGTAAGTCTTTGTGTGAGTTGAAAGGTTGAAAGTTAGGCCTTGTTGAGTAAACATTCCATTTTATTTCTTCTGCACTTATAAACAAGTGGTTGTGACACAGGATTCAAAACAAAGGTTCAGGGTTATTCATAGGCAGTATGAATGGTTAGCTATCCCCATACTCTGGTGCCTAGTTCAGAATGGGGAAACGTTTCTGTGTAAAAGGTTCTCCAATATATTGCTTGCTGAATGGAACCAAATGTTTGCTGAATGAAGCAGGCAATGGAATGGGAGTACCTTTAATTTGAATGGTGTATGACAAGAGGCTTGGGTTTGTCCTTCATGTAAGTATACAGAATTAGCCTATTGTCAAGACTTCATTGATTGATTATACAGCTTTATTGTGCAAGCTATATAATCCATGTCTTGATACTAGACCAACTCTTGAGTATACTTACATGAAGGTCATAGTCATACCAAGACCTGTGATACACCAAGCATGTTTTGTTACAAATATTTGAGTCTTAGGTAGTTGTACATTTAGTGGTGGTAGACTGAAATTGGTAAATTGGTGCTCAATGAAATACACAGACCCATTCAATTTTGATCAAATGCACTTCAAGTTGTTTATCATTATAAAGGTAACTGTGAAGAATAGCAACAACCTTATTTACTTGGGTGAATTCTAGTGTTTCTACTTCAGAATGATGCACACCATCACCGATGATGAGATTGTTTAACTTATTTTAATGTATGAGATGTGGTCTTCTTGAGGTCGTACAGGACAAGCGTGTGTGCGTATTCTCGTCAATAGATATAGGCATGTTAAGTTGCCTTTTTCTATTATAGATAGACACTTTCCTGCTTTCATAGAACGGACAATATCCAGAATGCCTGCTAAACAGATGTCATGTGTATATAGCATGAAACACTACTTGAAGTCATCAACTGTTTGTGCCAACATCATATTTTTGTTTGATAGGGATATTACATAAGTGGGTTGCCACTTTCCAGCCATGCAAGTCAATCTTGTGTGATTATAGTCGCGATGAATTAATGCCAAAGCGGAGCAGGAGCTATTGATGGATGAAAATGTGAGACATTTCCAAAGGAAGTGAACTTTAGTGTGAGCAGTGATGTAATAAGATTGCGTTCAGTGGATGGAGACTTGGAGACATCACTGCATGGTGCGATAACAATTGTTTTTCTTTTGAACTAAGCCAGGTTCCACAAAAACCTTGAATTGCGAGTTCCAATACCCACTTTACAACACATGCAAGGCAAGTTGCAAGGGGTTTAATCTCCAACGTGTATTTGAAACTTGATGGAAGGCTTTTGTGGTTCCGGGTCAATATTCTTGTAAAATCATGTTAAATATTAATGAACATATGTATGTATTCTCATTCTTATGGCAAAGTTTGTGTAAATCGCAAATTGTTAGTCTTCTTTGTGTAAATGCAATGCATTGGCATTGGAACCCTAGTTGATATGTAAATAATTTAACATATTTTTGTTTTGTTGTTCCAGTGGGAGTGAGTTGATGTCCTTCCGTTTATAACTTTGCCAGAAGAATTAGAATACACCCTTTTCATAATAGGATTATCTGTGCTAGCAATGTGTACATATTATAAATAGTATTATTATATTAACCTGAACTTTTATTTACTTTGTGTGGTGTTGCACTGGTATAGGGGTGCTCACAATGTAGAAAGTATGAAGGGTATTTTTTTAATTAATCTATTAACGAATCAATGTAAGCTTTGATCCCTTGGAATGTAATTCCAACATAAAGCATAATAAATCTTCAGAGCTGGCCATTGATTTTATTTGACTCTAGCCAATTGAGCTGGTTACTTCAAAAAGTAGATATTGCTTGACCGTTGGCACCTGCTGGTAAAGAAGCATACACCATTGACAAGTTCACTGAGAGAGATTAATCCATAAATTATTCCTGTTATGCTATAGTATACTAACTTTGTTCCACCTCGAGTTTTTTACTGGTCGTAGCACCAAATCACACATGCTGACTTAACACCGCAAGCACAGTGTATTATACACAGGGGTGAAATTAAGTGGGTGACAGGAGCCGTTTGGCCCCCAGAAACTCTGAAACGACCCCTGGTTCCATCTCAATTTTAGTTGACCAGGGGACACTTTCCTCCCAAAACTGGCCCCCTGGATAGTGAACCAAAAATATCAAATTACAAGCAAATAGTGCTTATTTAACTCATCCAACACATCTTTATTTTTATTGGCCCCTTGGTATATTGGAAATGGCCCCTGGTTCTTCAAATCTTGGTGAACCAGGGGCCACTTTTTTGCCAAAGTGGCCCCTGGTTCAAGCTCTCTTATTTTCACCCTTGATTATACACATACGTACATGTATGGTTTGTCAGCACACAAGTCCTGTAAAAGCACTGTGTCATGGTGAAAGGAAGTTTATATAGGGATGTAGATATGTTGTTTTACTTGTCCAACAAAGTTGTTTGCTACTCATGTTTATGAGACCTGAACAAATATAATGGCTAAATTGATAAGAAAGCATCTTCCTAGGAATATATGGAATTGTAAGGGAAAGTTTACCTCCCTGGTAGGCTTATATAAGTAATAGTGGGATATTTGGCTTACCTACCAGGGAAATCGCCATTTTACCAGGTCTTCAACAGGTGTCAAGGACCAGCTCTGATTTCACTGCTTACATAAATAGCCACGGGAAATAAAGCACATTAATTTATTATAACAAATATTTTAATCATAAATTAATCTGCTAAAGAAATTGTTATTATAATTATTTTTCAATTTAGACAGACAGATTATCATGACATTTCATTTTTTGTCTCGCCTGATAAGGCAGGAGACTATATAATCACTTTTCCGTATGTAGGGGTGTGCGTGCGTGCGTGTGTGGGGGTGTGTGTGTGTGTGTGACAAATTTGATTAAAGTTTTGGTTTTTCTCGGAGACTAGGAGTCGCACGTTTCTCAAACTTGGTGGGTGGGTGCATCTTGACCCGAGACAAAACCGGTTTGTATTGGTTAGTGGGTCAAGGTCACTGAGGTCCTCTAGAGGTCATCTGAGGTCACATTAGTAAAAACTGTCGTATGGGCATGAAACTTGGTAGGTACAGTCAACATTTCAAGCCAAATTTTTAGAAGGTCATTTCAAGGTCACCAGGGGTCATCTGAGGTCAAATTAGTAAAAACTGTCGGATGGGCATGAAACTTGGTGGGTACAGTCAACATTTAAAGCCAAATTTTTGGAAGGTCATTTCGGGGTCACCAGGGGTCATCTGAGGTCAACTTAGTAAAAACTATCGGATGTGCATGAAACTTGGTGGGTACAGTCAACATTTAAAGCCACATTTTTGGAAGGTCATTTCGAGGTCACCAGGGGTCATCTGAGGTCAAATTAGTAAAAACTGTTGGATGGGCATGAAACTTAGTGGGTACAGTCAACATTTAAAGCCAAATTTTTGGAAGGTCATTTCGGGTCACCAGGGGTCATCTGAGGTCAACTTAGTAAAAACTATCGGATGTGCATGAAACTTGGTGGGTACAGTCAACATTTAAAGCCAAATTTTTGGAAGGTCATTTCGAGGTCACCAGGGGTCATCTGAGGTCAAATTAGTAAAAACTGTCGATGGGCATGAAACTTGGTGGGTACAGTCAACATTTAAAGCCAAATTTTTGGAAGATCATTTCGAGGCCACCAGGGGTCATCTGAGGACAAATAAGTAAAAACTGTCGTGTGGGTATGAAACTTAGTGGATACAGTCAACATTTAGAGCCAAAGTTTTGGAAGGTCATTTCAGGGTCACCAGGGGTCAAATTAGTAACAACTGTTGCATGGGCATGAGACTTGGTGGGCACAGTCACCATCAGCCAGATAATCGTGCCTAGCCAATAACCGCCAAATTCATTTACCTCTACCAAAAGTAATCACAAAAGCAGGCGGTTGCGAAAGCAGGCGAGACTCGTGGTTCGAGAACCGCCTTGTTTTCCCACTCATTTGATCTCTGTTTTTGTTCCCTAATATTCATGGAAATAATAATGAAATTTGTGGGAGTCATTTGGTAGCGCATGATAAAAAGTACTGTTAGTTTCTGTTCATTGGTCATTCATTACAAGCATAACAAGTGGACACTCTAAAGTGTTTTCCTGTTCTTCAGGCCAGTGACAAAAGTACATGTGTCACAATGTTAAACCACACACAGTAAAGACTAGTTAAGTGATGAGCCAATTGCCAATAGATGCTTTTAAATCAGTCATATTTTGATCTTTTCTGTTCCAATTAAAATTTTTGCCAAGTTTATGGAACAGATGAATTGTGCAATGGAAAGTAAGTATTATTTGTCAGTAGAAAATTAAGTTATGCATCATGAAGCAGGATAAACAAACACATCGGGGATCACTTTAATGATGCAAGAGTTAATAGGTTAGCTAATTATTTGATGGGGTAATTGGTGGAGGTTATTCGTCTCGATTAAACTACTGCAAAGTGTAGTATTTGGCATGAATGTCATTATCAAGGGAATAGAAGTTAGCATGTGTATTTTGGGTTGAATACAAATGGCCCAGATTGAGTGTGATCAGTGTAATTTGTTAGTCACATGATTGGAGTTTGGGCTATTCCAGTTGAAATCTATACACCCCCTATGGAAGATAATGACCTTAATCTTGCACACAGGGAGTGTGACTTTCAAATGGGGTTATTTGAATGGGTGACTCCATTTGAAATGTACACCCTCTGTGGGGGAGATTAAGGACATGTCTTCCATAGGGGGTGTGATTTTCAACTGGCATAACCCATTGGTGACTGCCTGTGTAGAGGAGATTGACTCATCATTTACCTGCTGAATGCAAGCATTTTCTTCTGTGTACATTTGTGTACATGTGATGTGCTCAAGCTAAATCAGTCTGAAGTCGGGCATATTCAATTATCAGGTTTTTACATGATTGTATAAAGCATTTACAAAGCTGCATTTTGCAGAAAACCCCATTGAAATTTAACATTTAGTTCCAAAGATATGAACAGTTGAAGTGTTTCCAAAACAGTATGCAACAAAAGAAAATTATTGTCTTTGTTTGGCTATATCTGAAAATCAATATCTGACTTTTGACTGATTTTGCTTGATCGTATCACGTATTGGTTCTTAAAAAAATCTGTGTGTGTGTTTAACAAATCTTTATTGTCACTGTCTAGAGGAAGACTTAATGGGTATTTCTGGTCCTGCTACTTGATTAAATAATCTTAAAATATACTAGAAATACTGGAGCCAGCTTGCAAACTGCATACTTTATGCTTTCTGATGTAACTATGACATTGTTTTTTAATCAACTATAGGAAATACATGATTCTTTTGAAACAATACAAGTGTTTTGAATAGTGTTATTTGTATTGAGTATTATTTATAGAAACATACAAGGGACATGCAACATGTCTGGCAACATGTTATTATCTTGTAAGTTGTAACTATTTTTTGATTTCTTTTCTTGGAAACTCGTTATCTTGCATCAAAACTATTCCAGTTAAAATCCATACATGGAAGACCTGGCCTTTATCTACTACTCAGGGAGTGTGAATTTCAATTGGAGTTACCTGAAAGTAGTAACTATATTTGAAATCTACACTTGTGTGTTGAGGTTATGTCTTCCCCAGGGGTGTATGGATTTCAACTGATATAGTCCCTTTTTTTATGACTGAGTTGTAGGGAACACAAGTCTTGTCATTATGCAGCAAATTTTGATTTGCGAAGTTGTAGATAAGGCCTACAAAAAAAATTGTTTGATAGGCGTAAAAAATAATTAGGGTAGGTCAGTTGGCAATTTTTTTTTACATGCATTTTAAGCTGAAAATTGTGCATTTTTCCTTTTTTTAAATTTCAATCTTTTTATTATTTTTTTATTCATTTTTTGCAAGAAAAAAAGTCTAGGGTCCGGTCGGGCCTATTTTTAGGTTCGGTCGCGTTACGCCAATCAAACAAATTTTTTTTAGGCCTAACTTCTCTTTTGTGAAAGTTGTAGACATCTCGTCATTTCAGTATCAATATGCAGCATTATTATGCTGAATCCAAGTATTGGATCCAAAACATAATAATGACAAAATTGGATGCTTTATGCCACCCTGTCATTTCGTTAATTATTGAAGGTCAAAATGGGGGGGCAGTCATTTGTCTTGGCCATACAGGGGTCAAAAACTATAAGTGCTCCTATTGCAATGAAAATGTAGTCAAATAAGGAATAGTTTGCACTGTCTAGTATGTTCTTTTATTGCCAAAATTGAGCAATAAAGGTTAACCCTCATTGCAGCCCATAGGGCCTATTGACGATGACCTATTTTATGTTTCCTAGCTAATGAAACATCCTAGATGGGGCCAAAAAAAAAAAGTTTTTGTTTGCCCAGACATGGGGTAGAAAGGGGTGAGTCGGTAGGTCGATTTCCTTTTTTTTTCCTTAGATCTGTAGGCCTACATGTGGGGTAAGAGAAAATATATGCACCAATCCGAGAAGCGTTTACTGTATTTGGCCCTCTATTCATCAATTCATGATTGTGTATTGAAACTCACTGTTGTGTACAATTCTGTATAGCACACTAACAAGTAATTGATGGAACCCCGACCTTGGAACACCACAGTTTTGCGTCGGGGACACTGGTCACAGTTTTGTACAAGTGTATTTAATGTAAACTTTAATATATTTCAACCTTATCATATAAAGTTTAATCTCCTTGGCAACAAAATCTTGATAAAGATTCAGTATAAATTCAGTAGAAATACATGCTTGTTACAAGGGTGACGGCTGGAAGCCTGTAATACAAAATCCCAGACCATACTTAACATCCTTGGTTCTCTATATGGTAAAATATTGTATATTGTTGGGGAGGGCTAAATGAAAGCTGTAATTGCCTCACATTTGCCTGGAATATTAACTTTCAAGTATCACTTGGCATATTTATAGGAAAAAGCATCCTTTTCTTTATTGTCATTGTTTAAAAAAATATAAAAAAAGTGTATGTTGTTTTTTGATTTGTAGGGTTGGTCATGTCTGGGCAAACAAACACCCTTTTTTTTTGCCTGGTGGGAATTATTCCTTATTTGAGTTCAAATCGGAGCACTTTTAGTTTTGACCTGTGGCCAAAAATATTGATCCCCTAATTTTGATATTTCAGTAGTGCTTAGAACTCAAGAACGGTATGTCGCAGATAGGTTGAACTGAATTGTTATGACCAGAGGAATACTTTGGCATGGTTTTTTAACAATTTTTAAATTTTTTGAATTTTTTTTAGCATAGTTTTCTATGCATTTTTTCTGATCTACAAAGTTGATATCCATTTGTTATTGACACTGGTCATATTGAAGGAAATCGTTTTTGATACCGATTGAAATGAAGTATAATTACCGTACTCATTCCAATAACTGCCCATGCCTTGATTTGAATTAGCTAAATAAACAGGCAACACACTTGATACGGATGAAATATGTTTCAATGCTTATTACGTAATGGGTTTCAATATCCATGGCTATAAAACCAACTGAATTTATTTTTTCTTTCAGAATATTAATTTATGAAATGATTTTAGGCTTTTGTATCAAGCTCGTCGAAGTCGACCAAGGTTGGCGGGCAGGATTGAATTAGTTATTCAATAAGAAACAAGATAAAACGTTTTTTCTGTGGTAAAGTAAATATTTTATTCAATGACAATACAATACAATGCTGGATTAGACAATCAAAACAATACAGTAAATAACAAAATAATAATTGCCTAACAACCCACTCCAGATTAAACAAATCCCCTGCAAAGCAGATGGTAAATGTTTTGACCCAAAGTATTTTAACCATATCAAAATATGAAGAGAGAAATACACTTGACATACAAATAAACCAGTGTTTTTAAAAAAAATTGGTTCAAATTCTGGCATAAACATGATCCATGCAGTAAATTTTCCACCTAATGTGTCTTGAAAGGGAGTTTTTTTATTCACCACTGGCACAGTGAAATCTTGCAGTATATAGTCTGGTGACAGACCAAGGTAGGTTGGTTTTGCCAGTTTCTGTTTCTGAATTATTGTTCTACGGGTGGTACAAAATCAGATTCCGAAGGGTGTAAAATTGTCACCCCTGGGCAATTCGAGATATCCAAGGTCAAAATTTTGTCCAAACATGTCAAATTATTCCTTTCGTCATAAGGATTCAGAAAATATAGTTTCACATATCTACAACTTATCGTTGTGAAGTTTAGAGAACTCCACAGGGTTTTAAATTGCAAAATGCTCCAATTTTGATGAAAATGGTCTCAAATGGGTCTTTCTGTACAACAACTCGAATAAAGAATAGTTTGAACCACCTAGAATGACTCGTTGCCTAGGTAACACATCAAAATAGGTTACTATCAATTGAGTCCTACTGATGTTGACCTACTGGTACTTTGAATGGTTACCTAGGTAACAAGTCACGACAGTTTACTTCTTAATTCGATTGAGATAACAGAGCCACATTTCATCAAAATTGGAGCATTTTATCTCTTTCAGCCCCTGTGCCTCTTCAAAGTTTACCGTTGATAAGTTGGAGGTGGGTCAAACTATAATTTTCTGAATCCTTAGGATCAGAGGAACATTTTGGTATGGGTATTAAAATTTTTGAATTTTGACCCCTGAACTTTGACCATGGAAATGTTTAAATTGCCTAGAAGTGACAATTCTACATCCCCCACAATCTCATTTTGTACCATATAATTACCATATAACCAATTAAAACAATAGTTTGCAGGTGGACAAATATCGGTACCCACTGTCCAAATGTGATTTTTGTGAAGTTATCAAATGTTAATGAATACTTGTGTCCGAAGTAAGCAATGGGCCATTTGAAATCCATACATATACACCCCCTGTGAAAGACACGACCTTCCCAATTCATTCACTTTGAAAAATTAAGGTCATGTCTTCCATATGGATTTCAACTGGAATATCCCAATATTTCTCAACTTGATCCTGCCTGAAATGTTATTTGTTTTATAAGCATGTTTGCATGTAAGAATCGTAGCCTATGGAAAGGTATTTTCACTATTGTTCTCTCGAGCCAATACAGAGAAATGTTGTTTCTATATAACATTGTCTAATGACACTCATCTGGGATTGGATAAAAGTAAAGTATGTGTATAAACATCCTTAAACGAGGACACCTACGAAAAATTGCTGTAACAGTGGATGCACAACAACTTATGTTTGTTGGACGGTGTTACTAGATAGAAAATAGCATAAGATTGCATTGTAAACAATGTCTGCAATTGTATGTCAAGTCCAAACTTGGTAGTAAACAGTCCACGGTAAGATAAATAAAGCTCCAATATGTTTGTATGTCCATGTAAGGCGATAAAACCTAAATGCATTGACCTACCATTTTACATAGACGAATCATCTATACAGGAGGGTGACAGTTTGTACGAGCAATGTCAATCTCGAGACAACAGGTCAAAACTTGGTGTGCAAACTTGTGTCCATTAGCTCCCTGCGCATAAATGCTTATGAATAACATTTCTCTAATGCGGCCCATTGATCGATATCAAAGACCCTAGAAGTGGATACAAAATCTAACATTGTGCATGGTACACACAAACATTAATAGTGCACAATGGTAGATTTTGAATCCAATCTAAGGTCCCTAATATTGATCAATAAAATTGGGCTGCATAATGGAGATGTGCAGCAAGCCATCAATATTGAATTTGAGAATACTGATCAGATTGAACCACCAACCATAATACTGCCCTCTGCAGCTTAACAGGAGTCATGAAGTATTCACTGACAAAGTAGCACAATGATATCGCTCTGCAACTTCACTTTTTGATTCATTAGTCAATCACTCTAAATAGGATATTCCAGTTGAAATCCATACACCCCCTATGGAAGACATGACCTTAATCTTCCATGCAGTGAGATTGTAAATTTCAAATGGGGTTACCTGAATGGGTGACTCCATTTGAAATCTACACCCCTGTTTGGGCAATCAAGGTCAAATCTTCCATATGGGGTGTACATGTATGAATTTCAACTGGAATAGCCCAATTACATAATTGTTTCCACTGACATGTCAAGATCTTTGTATAAATATCTGATAACTAGGTGTTTTACAACAGCCTACAACATGCACTGGACTGTATCGGTCCAAGCATATGGCAGTGAAGTGTGCATTTTATAAACTTGTTTCCCACATTCTATCTCCAGAAAAAGGCACATTTTTCCATCTAAAATACTAGAATCATAGCTATCCAAGGCATACATGTTTTGCATACAATAAGGGGAAGGCACTATTTAGCATCACACATCAACATTACAAATGCAAATTCACAAACAAGCATATTTATCCTAGAAAATACTATCTTTATCACATATAAATGCCCAAAATAGTGGCAGAGAAATCGGAAGATAGATAACACACAGAGAAAGAGAGAGATTTTAAATCTGTACAGTGTGAAAAATAAAAATGTGCATTTTTTATAAGTATATTAGTATGTACACTCAATGTACAATAATTTCATGGTTATACATATTTGTATTATATACAGATAGATTACATATTATGTCCAAAATTCGTACATGCATGAATACTTTAACAAAACATAGCATATTCAAGAAAATTCCTTAGAAGAGTCCAATATTCAGTCTTCAAAGGCACCATTACAAGCTTCTTTTTTTTTACATTATTGGAAGTATTCTCGGTTGAAAATACTCCTTTAAAATATATATTGCACTTCAGTGAGGGCGCTAAATATGTACATGCAGCCAGATTGTAAAACATTTGACTGTCCAAACTTTACACATTAAATCCAGAGGGCAGCAAACAGCTCTTATAATATTCCATGATCACTGCACTTTGCAACATTTTTCGTAACATAAAAACAATGTGCATGCACTCTTGATCGTCTGTTATCAACTGAACAATATATACCTCATATTATCAGTTTGAAGTTGTATACACTTTAATATTACAATAAAACTGGTACTGTTATTGTTGTTCATCCACTTCATAATAACCAACAAAAGTTTTGATTTACACAAAAATATTTTTAATCTGTTCCTTGTGACCCAACACAAGTAATCAGGGCACTTGTCAAAAATTCACAAAAAACATTATTAATATAAAATTTGCTCCTCAAATTAAGGATCATTAAAATGTACATTTTCACGGTTTTATGTAATTTTCGAAGATGGTCAAAAGTATCATATGAACAACAACTACTGTATTTTACCAGTTAATAATACAATAATATGGATAAAAAAAGAAGACAAAAGACAAAACAACTTATTTTCCACTTGAAACCAGATCAACCAGTGATCAGAGCACCGTTACAGTAGCACAGAACTATATGGTGAGATTAAGCAATCAGAATTATAGATGCATGTCAAATTGATTTTAAGACAAGGCTAACTATAGTTTTCAGCAGAGAACTTCAGCGATCTGCCAATTTGGCGCAGTTTATGGCATATACGGAAATGTGGTTCTGATTGGCTAATTGAATCACATCGGCACCTCATTCGCTGGTCAAGCTGCGTAGCAAAGCGTGACCTAGTTCTTTTTACGCGATAATCAGACAGAGCAGACGAACACCGCTGTAATTTGCTGAATGGTATAAATGGTCCATTTCTTTTTTTCAGCAACAAAATATATCTCTGGAATTGCTTGTCTGAATATGATTAGTTTACAGCCCAGGTTTTCAGCATTATTAATTCTTAAACAGGCATAAGCATTGAATGCAAAACCAGAACTTGTATTTGCCTGATAAGATATTTGAGATATTCATACAATATCCTTCTCTCCACCCCATGAATACATACATAAGCAAACCAGCCTGTATTAATACACATAATTCAAAAACCTCTTATTGACTGGTACATTTTTTTGTCCTTAGTTCCCTGATTATGAGGCTAGCACAACTGTTATTCTAATTCACTTTTTTCCCTTGCCAATCACTAGGATCCACAACATGCTCATCTATCAAGGCACAGTTGTTTAACCCCAATACATATACACAGTCATTGAATGACCTTTGAAACATTTGGGTACAAAAAACTCATACTCCGAAACTTGAGGCCAAATTTTGCACTATGATTGTTTAATTGAGGTTATTGAACTATGCCACTGGCATGAGGCCATTGTGGTCCATAGTGAAGTATGGCTAGCACCAGGCAGACAGTTCATCTTCTATCTTGTACAATCCATATATACACTCACTACACATACAATAGGATATTGAATGTATAAAGGTCACACATATTACGTAGTGCAAATTTGCCGCTACGTTTCAATATGCTGTTGATTTGAAAGCTGAATAATATCAACCTATTTGTCATGTTAATCTACCATCTGTGACCGCCACCATCTGATCATCTCAGGCTCAAGGTCAGCCGTGTTGAAATTTAATTATCATTGTAAATATTTTTGCCCATGAAGTAAGCTTTGTGATGCTGCAAAACTCTGTGAAGATCTAACATACAATGTAAATTTGGAGTGTTTTTTAAATGTCTTTGGCTTTATGCTGTCTATTATTTTCTCTCCTTATTTTTGTTGCATCTGCACTAAAATGAGCTATTGCAGTTGAAATATATATGTAACCCATCGAAACACGGCAGTTGTCGGTAAAAATGGACTTCTAGGTTGCATCACCAAGTTAGAGGACTGCTTTTATGCTTTTAAAATGACACCTCATCCATTGATGTCGCATGTAGAATGGTGATTTTATGTGACAAATAGAGTTCAAATTCCTTATTATTTTCTTTAGTTTTTAACACCTATTTTCTCCAATATCTTTAAATGTGGGCTTCCGAAAACTGCTGTGTTTCGATGTGATGGGTCACACATCCTCTAAGGAAGACATGACATTAATCTCCCACACAGGGGGTGTATATTTTGAATGGAATCACACATTCAGGTAACCCTATTTGAAATCTACACCCCCTGTGATGGGGAAGATTAAGGTTATGTCTTCTATAAGGGATATATGGATTTCAAGTGGATTAGCCCATTCTAAATTTAAGACTTGGCCTGAGCCCTGAGTGGATCAAAACATGTCACAATGGTTACTTTCATGTGTTTGTCAAAATATAAATTTTACAGTGAAAAACCTGCTGATAAAAGATTTTTTTACAAACATAAATTATTCCCCACCAGTAGATGAAATCAAAGCCATTGGAAATTTCATTGTAATTTTGGTCAAATATCACATTATTAAATTTCATTATATTTGGTCAACTATCACACTTTTCAATTTCATTGTATTTTGGTCAAAATATTACCTTATATAAAATATTAATCATACCATACCTAAAATTATCTAAATTAAGGCACATTATTATTTCACTGATATTTCATTGTATTTGGTCACATTAAAACTTGGTCTTGTTTAGACTTTGCTCCAGTCTCATAACATATAAGCTACAACATACATAAACAAAGCGCTTGGTTAAGAGTAAAATAATTTGTTTTCATCATCTGTCAAAATCTTTTTTGTCCCAAGTATTTAACACCTTTAGAGAGGAAGCCCCGCCAGAGCAGTTCTTCTGGGATGAAGCAAACCGGCCTGGTTATCAAATTAATCAGTGACGAGGTGCTAATCGATGCAATAACATTAAAACACCAATTAGCACCTTTCAAATTTAGAGATAACCTTGTCACTGATGTATTTGATAACCAGGCAGGTTTGGTTCACCCCAGATGCTCTGGTGGGGCTCCCTCTTTTAGGCACAAGAGTCAAACTTCTTTTGCTTGTCCACAATAATAAATAACTGACTAATTTGTCAATGACCAATCAAACTTGATGATTCAATCAATCTTCACTCGGTCTTTTGACAGGTCTGATTTTCATCTTCACAATTCCAATCGGGACAGATTTCAGATACGTCCAAGCCTCAAAATGGCTGACATGAGTAATTCTCTTATTGTTCACTTCTACTATCTCATCACCGACGTGCAGTAGACCGCTTCTGTCAGCCACCCCTCCCATGAAAATCTTCTTAACGGTAATTGGTACATCCCCCTTGGGGGAGCTCTTTCCTCCCTCTACGCTGAAGCCAAGACCGGCGGCTCCCTTGGCCATTTCAATGTCTATGGTGTTGTCATCAGCTTCTTCTGTGGAGTTAAAAAGAAGATAAAGTTCATATATAGAGCATGACTTTGTATATGGATTATAAATCTTTCATGTATGCTCTTAAAATAACAGAGACACTTGTTTCTAAAAATTGGATGTTCTAAATATGCAATACACACAGTCAAATAATACACACCAATTTCATTAACTACGACTGTGTAAGATTAATGTAGAAGATTAGAGTGTTGTGTAAGAGTTTGAAATGTCTAAAATTGTGTAAGAGTCATATCTCAAAATCAAATTGCACATAATAGCAATTAATAGCAAAGTGACTAAAACAGGTCATACAAAGCTGAAATGCTATTATAACATACAAAAACCCCATTTGACAAAGATATTGCGAAACATTAAGCTTTTTAGTTTATTTGTTTCCCAGAGTTGTAGATAAATGTTGCATTCTAGATTAGCAATATACAAAAACCCCTTTTGACAAAGATATTGCAAAACACATATTTAGTGTTGTGGTGAATTTCCCACAGAGTTGTAGATAAATGTTGCATTTTAGTTCAGCAAATGAAGAGGAGGATATAACCTTGGTATTATCTGATCTGAAAGGTTGAGCTATTATACATCTGGTGTTGTAACAGTTGATTTCACTATGGACCACAATGGCCTCATCCCAATGGCATAGTTCAATAACCTCAATTAAACATTGGTAGTGCAAAATTTGACCTCAAGTTGCAGAGTATGAGCTTTTGTACCCAAATTTTCAAAGGTCATTCAATGAATGTAGAAATGTATTGGGGTTAAAGAACTGTGCCCTGATAGATGAGCATGTTGTGGATCCTAGTGTTTGTGTGTGCAGTTGAAATTTGTTGTAACAGTTGGTTTGTGTGCCAGTTGAGATTGAACCAACTTTCCTCTCAACTAAAACTAAAATGTTCACTATAGGGTCATATTGGAAGTGGATGTTTAATGTTTAATTTGACAGAAAACAACATCAGTGTTTACTAAAATGATATCATTGTGGTTTCCAGTGTGAAGATACAAAGAAAATACTAAGTGAATTTACTGATTAATTTCTGTACATTTTGTAAATTTTAACCACCAATATCTCATAACTAGTTGGTCGACATAATGTACTTTTTACTGTAATGGGTCATATAATTATAGAGGTTATCCATGTTCTATAAGCTGCATATCCTATCAGCGACTGTTATACCTTGTTTAGGATTTTCAAAAGAAGTATCTGCATGTGCAACCATTACTGTTTCAAAATAGCCCACCAAAGTCATGCAAGTAACTCGAGGTCGTGCATTGAATTGGTTTGAACGAGGAATACTATGGGAACCAGGGCCTTTTGTTAGAAGTCACACATGAGTAACGTGGATAACCTCTATTGGGCATGATCTTCTTTTTATTTACTTCATCATTCATCTTCAACATTATGTTTCCTTCTCTTTTAAGCTTTATGCTGTATTTGTAAGCTTTTGAAGTCTGTTCTGTGTAATTTGCTTTGGCCCGTATCATAACCGACGAGAGAAAGGAACCTACAGGCTGCATCAAAATTATTGTTACCATCAAATTTGATGTTTATTGAAACCCACCTTCTTCCAAATGCAACATTTGATCCTCTTCAAATGACCAGGATTAATGTTACCTTTTATAACATTAATCTTCAAATTTGGTGGTCTTAAGATGCATTTTGATGTACCAGTCTTATATATAATAACAGAAAGCTGATGGTAACAATCTTTTTGATACACCCTGTATTGTAATCTTTTTTTATCTTCTTTTACACTTGAGGCTTACCATCTTCTTCCAGTTCCAGTGGTCTTGACACAACCAAGACTACATCAGGTCTGTCATCCTTGAGGTAGCTCAAAGCTTGTGCATGAGTGGCATCCTTGAGAACTTTACCATTGACTGACAACACTCTATCACCCCTTTGGACACGGCCATCTCTATCAGCTAAACCTCCTGGGATGACACGATGCACCTATAGGGGCAACAAATACATAGATTGAATCATTAAGCCAAAACTGGGGGATGTAATTTACAATGGCACAGGTTTAAAACATCTATTCAATAGTAAATTTACCTGATTCAGCATTGTTCCTTATGCATTCACATTCAAGTGTACTACCCTATGTGGGTTTTGCATAATTGCATTCTCAATATTTATGCAACAGCTGTCAGAATACGCGCTTAGTGCTCACCATCGGTGCAGATACAAGCGATTATATTTAACTAAGCTATACATCATGTCCTTTTTTAAACCACACCCAGGGTTATAGCTACGTCGGTCGGTGCCGACCAGCACTAAAAAAAAATAATTAATTTTCTTTTTGACAAATGACTTTTTCATCATAAAAAGAGTAAAAAACAAAAAAATATTTGGGGGTGATACACTCTAGCCTAATCCCCAATCCCTGATGTTTCGCTAAAAAGATTGTGCCCTGAGCCAGAAATGGATAGTAAAATTAGCTGGCACTCAACTTGGGCTAGCTATAATTCAAGACCAAATTTAAAAGACTAGTTTGCGTATGACATCCTGTCAACTAGACCGAAAATGGCGTACTGCGCAGGTCAACAACCGATCACATTGTGCCTTTGCCCTGACATCAGGTGCAAACTAGTCTTTTTTTAATTTGGTCTTCAATTATATAACCCTGACCACACCTTATATATTTTTCATTCATATAAGGCAGGTCAGAGGAGCATGACCTAGCAGTGTTTGCACTCAAATATTGAGACAAATAAAGCTGACACACAAGAAGAATGGTATGGGTAAATGAATTAAGGTGGGTCAGAGGGAGCGTGACCTAGCAGTGTTTGCAATCAAATATTGAGACACTTAAGGCTGTCACAAAGCTTGAAATTAGGAGGGGTGTAATTACCTCCCCATGTACAGGTTCTTGGGAGGGGGAAAAATACCCAAAACTTACCGAGATTTCTTTGACTTCTTGATCAATGCCACCAGCTACGGTGAGACCCAGTCCTTGTCCTTCCTCCTTGTGCAAGATGACCACTGAGATGTCAGTGTCCTCGCCATCTTCCAATGACTCATTGGCATCATCTATTAACTTCTCTAACTCTGTTGTTGACAGCAGCACTGTGGAGCTGGAGCTTTCTGACCATTTCCTCTCCAGAAGACCTCTGGGTTTTACATCCTTGCCATCTGGGTCAACAAAAACAAATAACATTCAAGTGTTTGGTTTTGTTTTTCAATGTGTGATTTTCTAAATAATTCTTGATTTGATGAAATGCTGGTATCAAGAAGGGGGATTGGAAATAATGGTTGAGGGTTAATTTTGACCATGCCAAGTGAGACTGGGCTTGCAGATTAATGTGTTAGGTCTACAATCAATTATACTGTAAATACTGTTTTCCTCGCTCAAGCAACAGCCCAAAATACAACAGACTTGATCTTTTTTTGTTTCATGATTTGGTGAAGAAAGAGTGATATTTGTTCTCTCATGCTAGTTTTATTCCTTTAACAATTGTCAACAATTCAAAACAATTGTCTTCAAATTGGACCAGAAGTAAATTAAATTTAGCAGGTTTTATTGAAATATTTAGTAATATAAATCAGCAGTTCTACACAGAATACAACTTCTTACTTTTTTATATAGAGTAATTTTAGGAAGAGTATATCATGACAAACTACCTCTAAATTTGATCACAAATTTTGTTTGTTCAACAACATGAACAAACTTGCCATAAATTATGTGACATGATCAGATGCAGTCAGACCAAAGCTGGCAATAATGAAAATGAAATATATGCACAAATATGGAGCAAAAAAGAAAAACCAATAAAAAACAAACACATGAAAAGAAAAAAATGAACATATTACTGTGCAACCAAGTATGTCAGGGGTGTGGGGATTGCAGCATCAGACAGCTTAGGTCCCGAGCAAATAGAAATGGTAATAACTCTATGCTAACATGTATGGCTTTGGTCTGAATGGATCAGATCAGGGGTCCATTTCACGTAGCTTTTAACCCTTCGCAACTCAAGTAACCCTTCGTAAAGTTACGAATACCGAAAACAGCAATACTAAGAGCTACTAGACCTAACTTTACGAAGGGTGCCTGTAGTAAATCCCCATTACTTACAACGAATACCGTTTGTAAGATAGTTAAGTGCAATGGAACTTACTTCTCGTTGTACGTTACGAACGATTTTGAGACTGTATTACAAAGCTTCGTAAAGCAAAATGGACCCGATGTCACATATCATCAGTGACTGTGGTTATAGATGTGTACACTTACCTCTATAGCCTCTCCTTGCTCTAGCATTCAAATTTGTCCTCCTCACCACTTCAGCCGGTACACTCAGTTTATTTGAATTATTGTTCTCTGATAGTCCATTAGCTCCTTTTGTTTTAGGTGACGAAGTACTAGGAAACATACCATCAGTATCATCAAAAACATTACTGTCCCCATCGGTTAATTCCGATTTTAACGAGAAATCATCGCCAAATTCTGACAAGGACCTGTTTAACGTATCGGCAGATTCGGCCCTTGCAAGTTCTGTTGCTAAATCTTCCACTAAATCCTCGGATTCACTGTCCGTATATTCAACTTCCTCGTCTTCCTCCATTTTTTTCCTCGCAACAACCAATGCGATATTGTTGTTATTGGTGGAGTAATTATGTAATATATCCATAGCTTCTTTGTTGGTGATTCCTACCATACAAGTGCCATTGATGTCCAGTAGCTGGTCACCGGATCTGAGACGTCCTTCTCTCTCTGCAGCTGATTGTGTTCTTATGCCTTTGACATACACACAGCTACGTGATGTGTCGGAGCCACCGATTATATCGATACCAACATCCTCTCCTTGATTTTTATTAATCTGTGGATGAGAAACGCAATGAAAGTGTTAAAAATCATTATAACTTGAAACTACAAGAACTTAGTTATTAAACACCAGAACTAAAAAGCAAACTAAAACAGTACCAGATGACCAGTACGGGCACTTTGGATATAGATAATAAAATGGTCAGCCATTCTGATCAAAAGCTTAACAAAAGAGAAACTACAAGAAAAAACGTTGGTGTGATGTTTTTACCCTGCTGACTCAACGACAGAGATAGAGATAGAAATGACGAAACATTCACAGGTCTTAAGACAAGCAATGTATGAAAATATAAATCATTTAAACAGGCAAAACACATGACTATGACACACAAAACATAGATGCAATACAACAAAACTGGGGTTTTGAAAAGGAAGTTAGCATCTCACATAACAAAATAATCCACAATACACTTGAATAAGGCTAATTGTCATAAAATGATTTACAGTTCTCCAAATTTGAACAAAAATTAACATAACAAGACAAATAAATCTACGATTCATTAAAATTACATATTATTTATATATACCTTTGCTCTCCACCCCATTTCTTCAAGACAACCTTGCTTTGTACTAATTAATGTTAATCAAATTCACTGCTTCAACTTCACCATGTCTCACATACACTGCTTTCAGAATAACTACCAAAATATTGAGTTAATCCTCTTTTATATACCCCAGTATATGACGTACACCTACCTATCAATTCACACGAAGGTGTCAAATTTCAACACCAAAATATTTTGATTGCTTCTTCACTACCCGGAAATAGCAATAGCAGGTCATCAAACAAGTGATCGATTAAACGTCTATTAACTTGACCAACTTCCTCGAATTGCCACACCGCACAAGTCTTCCCATACATGTATATACACTCACACAAAATACAAATAGTTTTCACCTTGGTCCATTTAGTTCCAGCCTACATGTTAAACACGTGCCACTTAAATAGCTTAAATAGTTCTGTTTTCATGTACAAAGTTCACTAACCCATTAAGTAAACATAAGCTCCAAACAAATATTACGTGCATTCTAAGGATTGAAACTCATACCCAGAAAGCTACAGCTCAGTTTCTATGTATACATATAATGACAGGTTGTTGAACTTTGGGTACAAAAATGAGAAATGCGTTTTTGACGTCATAATCACCGCACCAGATGGTGGTTCCCTGAATAGTACAAAGTGACAAAGGGTCATTCCTATTTGTTATGAAAGACTGCTATTTTATACAACAAGGCAAGTATAAAATTCGTTGAACAAGAACAAAATGCATAATGCTTTACTTGGTGTCCTTAGCCCACATCAGATAAGAAATTTGCCTCAGCAAAACACAACAAAGCAATTTATGCAGAAATCTACAAACAATTCATGCACCCCAAGGAGAGTTCAAACACAAGGTATTTTCACCAATTTCTGGTAAATGGTTCCAGAATCCTGATAAATGTTCTTGTGCATGATTGGGTTGATATTCAAATCAACTTTATAAAAACCTTCTGGCTGGTAAGAGCAAAACAAAAGTTTGGTCTTTTAAACATTCCAAACCATTTCCAAAATTGTGTTCTCAACAAACATACAAGTTTTACTTTCAAAACCTATAAAAGCTTATTCTTTCAAAATCGGGAAAGAAGTTAAGCTGAAAGAAAGTAACCTGCATGTGCTAAAATGATTTATTACATAGTTGATTGTAGTACATTTAATGCCAGCCTGCACATAAACGTCATATTCCATTCATTATTGCTTCATTGTGACGTCTTGGAAGTTCATCACATTTTAATCACACTGGACTCTGAACCCTTGAGTCAACTAGAAACGTCATATTCCATTCATCATCTTTGCTGCATATAATTGGGGAAGTCTTGGAAGTTATCATATTTTGGCCACACTGGACTCTAGGACACTAGAAACGTCATATTCCATTCATTCTTTGCTGCATATATTAATTGGTGAAGTTTTGGAAGTTCATCCCATTTTGGCCACACTGGACTCTGAACTCTTAAGTCAACTAGAAACGTCATATTCCATTCATAATTGTGATGTCTTGGAAGCCCTGCTTGGAAGTTTATCACATTTTAGTTACATCGGACTCTGAACCCTTGATTAAACTAGAAACTATGTGATTGTCTCAGCTTGTTTTATGTGGTAAATGAACTTCACCACTCCTTTAAAATCTTGGAATATGAAAAATCTTGGAAAGAATAATTTTTAAATTATTCTTTAAATTTAGTTTAAAATGACATTATTTCTACCAATCAGAGGTTAATAAGATGTCATTTACAACAGGATCTCCAGTGAAAGTAATTACAATGATTTTTGTGCCAAGTTGAAGTAAATTTGAAACAAAAAGAGATTTTTCTTGACCAATTCATGCATCACATCCTGGTTACTTCTTGGTAACAACACTGCTTACAATAAATAACCGTCTGAATCACATCATGGTGCATTGTGTATGTTATTGTTTAGGGCATTTACATCATTACATACGCATATTTGATTCACACATACGCTCTACTTCTAAACAAAATATACCTTGTGGTAAGGTGATAAGTCACTTGCTATGTTAACCAAAGATTGAGTGCCATTCAATTGAAGGCAACATATTGGAAAGTGTGCATATAGCAGGCAAGCTTGTAGTGTGTTGATGTATAGATGAGTTGACTTCTGATGTTAATGCCTGGCAGTTTTGTTTAGGGCCCAAATTTGTTTAACTCCCGCCACATCACAATAAGGCTATTGAACAGTGTAGTGGTTGCATGCGGTTCACTCAAGCATATTGATATACCAGTCCCTTGCCTTTGTTGATAAATATTGAGGTCAACTCATCTATACAAGAGAAAAATAAACCCTCAAAATTGTCCACTTTCATAAAAAAAAATAAAGACATACATGAAGATGTGTGCCCAAAATGTGTCTGGAAAAAATCACATCAGGTTAATTTTCTGGTGTTAAACTATTCAAATATATTTTTTGATGGATTTTGTTGAAAATGTTGCATAAAAAATTAATCTGGATCAGGTACTGTCATCTGGCATGACGATGTAGTAAGATATGATCATTGCGAACTATTTGCAGCATATGGCACTTTCAGGTATAAACAATACTTCTATTGAAAAAATTTGTACATTAACTCCAAATTTCTGAACAGGTAGTAAACCGAGTGTCAGTAGGTTAACGACTTTCATATATCCTTGTGAAATTCTTAGCAATTAAACTTTACATCGCATTTTTTCAATGCAAATCAACACCTGCGTTAATGAACCTAACCACATAGTGTCATTTATCCTTGTTGGTGGTTAATGACATTGTACAAAGTCCAATAGGTATAGAAAAGAAGGTGTTTTATTATTTGTTTGTTTGATGAACTGAATTATCAGGGCCAGGGTCATGAAGTCATATTCCAATCCTCTCTCCACTACTTTCACAAAAATTTTCCCTCCCTGAGAAAGTAACATTTCTAATCATTAGAAAAATAAACAATTTAGCCCACATTATACCACATTACATACATGTAGGTAACAATTATTTAGTCATTTACGGGAGGAAATCAATGTGATACATTGGCCTATGAGCAAATGCCTGGTTAACCTGCCTGCAATTTTATTAAGCACTATAAAATTGAGGCCTGTACAATGAACCAGATTGTATAAAAAAGCAACAAAAAAATTATGTTTTGCATATTTTTGTTCATTCAACAAATATTAACCTGCTGCAAAAGTATAACCTCAGAGAGTAAACAAATTGACATCACCACTGCACTGGCAAGAATCTTTGCATACATTGAACCATATCCCCCCCCCCCAAATGAATTTAATGACTATAATATCATAGAATATTGCAAATGTTCTGATGTAAAAATATTTTAAGCTTACCTGAGATAAATAGCGCAGTAGAAACCTCGACATCTGTTTACCCCCTGTTACTGAAGTCATATTCACACAACAATAATTCTGTTTACGATAATTTGGCCCAAGCATGGTGTTTGAAATTTGTTCTGTTGTTCATACAAAATTGACCAAAGCAGCTTCCCACACTCTAAACCTTCACTCACGATCACAAAACTTGGTGTGAAGTTCTCATTTAGGCCCTACCTATATATTACCGTATTTGTTTCAGTAACTGCCCATGCTCCTATAAGCCCCTACCAAGCGTCATTACAACAAGTGAAATGTGATATCATCAACCGCCCATCCAATACTGTCAAAATACTTCCTTTAAGCTCATACATGCATGCATGTGGGAAATTGAGCCTTAAAAATATTTAAAATGTGATGCTATTTCATAGTGGGCAGATATAGATATTAAAAATACTTATCAATAACCACCTGCAAATGCCTTTAAAACACCAAATTTGATGTAATTCTGACTTCAAAATTTTATTTGCTGGTGGTCGCCATTTGATGCCACTGGTAAACAAACCTGGACATTTCTGGACCGTTTTTTTAAGGGCGCACTATTAAACTGTGAGTAACTAAATACTATCAGATGGTGATTGATGACTATTTAACAATGTAAAAAAATAAGCGCCCACCCAAAATGACTTTCTTAAGTGCCCTGGGCGGTTAATGGAGTGAATATGGTACGATTAACCAAATCTGTAATCAAGAGGAAGGAAGGCCCTTCCATCAAAGGCTATTGTACAGTACCTGGTATAGGCCTTGGGATCTCTACACTGTATACAAATACTAAAATGGCAAAATTGCCAAAGTTGCCAAAATATTATCTGTACTGTACACCAAAGAAGTGCAAACAAAATAAATATTCATTTCTGTTTTTGTTTTTTTGTTTTTGTTTTAATTTTTAACTATAGGCAATAACTAGCATGGCATGTAGAGGTATCAAAAAATATTGATTTTCAAGATAACAGGTAGTCTTTTCCTAGACTTCTAGATCTGGTCAACTTATTTATAGAAGGTTTTCAAATTTGTTAAGGGAGGGGGAAGGCTGGTTCTGATTCAAATAATGTAAGTGTAGCCATAGAGCTACTATCAAAACTACTTAATTTAAAGGATCACCTTGCCAATAACCAATGATTTTTGTCAGATATTCTTTTGAAAACACAGAATGTTAATGGTACTCCCAGCTGTGTCTAAGCACAGAACGTTTTGAATTTGAAGACAATCTAAATTTGCAGGTCCGGTCTCACCCGTATGTGCTTCTCGCAAAATATATGGAATACATGCGGAAATCAAGTAGTATTGTACTTAAATCTCATGAAGATAACGCAAAACTCAAGAGTTCCTGAACAGGAGACGCTTATGCAATAACACAATGGCACCTGCCCTTCACTTACTCCTCTACAGACAACTTTGTCCCTTGCCACGCTAATGAACAACATATAAGCTTTACATTGTGTTATAATTACAATATAAAAAGTTTGTCAATGCACTGTTCTAATATCACTCTTAGTGGCTTAGCTATCAGCTGATTAAATACATGTCTAACTATTATTCCAACTATAAAATTTAATGCTCTGCGTGCTAGCCATACGCTTCAATGGAAAAAGTTCAAGTTTTGAAAATTTTTCTCAAAATATCAAGAGCTATCTTAAGAACTACTGAACCAATACTAGGCTTGTTTGTACTCATTTTAATGCATTTTTCATGCTGATTCCAAATATGGTCATGAATTTTACATTTCCGAAATTAAAAAAAAAAATTTTTGAAACATGTCGTCTGCAGTCGACACCCGCATGAAGAGAATTAGCTATATTCAGGATTATTCAGGATTATACAAGATCATGATGGTCTTCAAATAAAAATAAAAATCCCTTTAAAAGGCATATGCAGTGATGGACGTTAACTTTTAATACTGCAAAGAATGTATAGTTTGGGTAAACATTGCTTTAGTAGTTTCGGTTGATGCTGCACAAAAACATATCTCTGCTCATTTCTATATAGTCTACTTCTTGTAAATTTTGAAACTGATTAGGTTCATTGCTCCGTACAACATAATTATCAATATGGACCAGTACAAAACTTTAAATAATTTTCTTCTTCCTCACAACATTGGGAAATTGTTAAACGAGCTAGCTGTAGGGCTATATGTCTTGGCATACCCTCCTGTATCAATAATGTGTACAAAAAGCCTGAAGGTCATCCTGACAAAAGAGCAAGTTGATATTATCATATTAAATTATTGGTGATGAATATCAGGCTATACACCAATCCGAGAAGCGTTTACTGTATTTGGCCCTCTATTGACGGCAACACAGATGTACCAGAGCGGGAGATTTAATTTGTAATTCAATACTCATGATTGTGTATTGAATATCACTATTGTGTACAATTCCCGGGTACAATTCTGTATAGCACACAATAAATAATGGATAGAACCCCCGACCTCGGGACACCGCAGTTTTACATCGGGGACACCGCAGTAATGGCGAAGTCGGATAGGTGTATAGAGACATTTTTTTCTTTTCAGGGAACTTGATGAGTCTGTCAAAAGTTTCTACTTTTTCAATTTCAAAAACAAAATTCTAGGTCACTAACTTATATATTTTAACATGGACAAAATCAAGACTCTAGTGTAATCAAATAATATTAATCAAATAATATTAATGATATGCATTTTTTTAATGGATCCAAATTTTTTGCTGAATTTTTTTCTCTCTGAAGATATTTTTGCAAGTAGTGCTCCCAAACTCATTCAATTTCCTATGCCTAATGAATAAATTGTGGGTTTACATATATCGGACTTTTGAAACATTGTTCCAACCAGGTTCTGTGTTAAGAACCTGCTTCAAATCACAGATCCTGGAAAGAAAATGATAATTGATATAAAGAGAGTTGGATAAGGGATGGGGTATGAGCGTTTGGACAGTATTTATTGTGGGACATTAGAGCACATCAGACATATCGAATTGCATTCTGAATACGAAGAATGGCCTTCTGATATCAAATAATTTTGATTTTTTGAAATTCGCAACGTAATACACATTTTATGGCAAATCATTAAAAATTGATATTCCATATCTTCAATATGAAAGGTCAAAATTTTCAATTGATCGTCGGCTTTTCCTCCCAGCTACATACACTTTAAGACTATATCATTAAATTTATAAAATTTACTTGAAGACTGTTATATCTCCAAAATTTTTAATAATTTGTCATAAAATTTGTATTATATCGTGAATTTCATAAAATGAAAATTATTTGATATCAGAAAGACATTCTTCATATTTAGAATGCAATTCGATAGGTCTGATGTGCTCTCATGTCCCACAAAAAATGCTGTCGAAACGCTCAAAACGCTCATTCCAGTTCCCATAAATAGTGCACATACTGTCCAATTTTAACAGAAAACTGGGTCACACTGATTACCTCAAATACAGGTCATAAAGCACATGGTACAATATTATAGAGATTCTTCCTTTGTTTTCAGTGGGGGATATAGGCCTAGTTTCTTGTAAAATCCACCTCTAGGGACGTATATCCAGTAAGCATGGTAGACAAGATCCTGAAAGAGATTGAAATCAGGATTTCTGCATGCATCACTTATTATTAATGTCCCAAAACGACATCAAATTTCATAAATTCAGGGAAATTTGAATGAAAATCAATAACTAATAATAAATTACTAAAACCAGTACCAAATTAATTAAGTCCATTGAAGAGGAAAATTTATTATTTACTTTCTTTAAAAAGTCAAACTGGGCAATTTTCATATAAAATAAAGTTGTATTTAATGATAGCAATAAGAAATGAACTAAAAATAAGTGGAAGCCATTCCAACTCAATACTCAGAGAGTATTTTTCTTGAAATTTAATATAGTTAAACTCATGCGACGTTCTGCACTCAAAATGTGGATATGGAGCAGGAGGTAATGTCGGATACTGAATGGTACTTGGATAAATAGATCAAAAGTTTAGGGGTGGTGGGGGAAGCTTATTACATTAATATTCACATAATTTGGGTTGATAGTTTCAGTTCCCACCAATGTGGCGATACATAAGGTGAAAGCACTTTACAAAAGCTACCAAAGGGAGATAGATAGGACTTATGTTTCACTCTAAAAATATATTAAATTGATACATTGAAGGATAAAGATGGAAACGTGCCATCAGGCATTACTATCATCATTAGGATTTCCCCATTCGCTCCAAAAATATTTACATATATCCTTTTATGGCGGGCAAAGAGATAATATCGAAAAATATTCTATAATTAGTGCAATGTATTTGTGGCCTTGCAGTGGAAGTGCATCATCGGGTTTTATTTATCACCAATAACTTTCCTGTCTTTCCTGCTTGTGTTTTTGTGGGACTTTCACCCCAAGCATGGGAAAATAATTCAATTATGCAAATATGAAGTGCTAAATAGCCTCGCTTTCATGCATAGAAAAAGAAAAGAAAATCTACATATTTTGACAGGTTTTGTGTCTATTGATATTCTAGCAAGAACAGGGAAATACAGGACTTAATTCTTACTAACTTACAATCACATAATGACCTTTCCATGTAAAGGATACAAAAACTCATATTCTGCAAAATGAACTATGTCACAGGCCTATACAGCGTGCAGAACTATGTCACAGGCCTATAAAGCAGGTACATAAGGAAAAACATAAGCGGTGCATTGATTTTGTTAAACTAAATTTCACGGAAATGGTCTCGGAACACTTCTGATTGGCCTTCACATAGCTAGACTGGCATAGCTATGGAGCTCTTATAATGCTATATGGCCAATGCTAACTACCATGACTGATGATCTATTTGTGTCTTGTGACAAGCTATTTGCATAACATGCCACACGACTAAGATATGTTATCTTATAGATCACCAGGATTCCTCCTAACTACCTCATCATCATTCTAGAATAGGCTACATAAAAGTAATTTTCTGGTTCTTGTGCGGATGATTTTCATGAATTGATGAGAGCGGGAGTTCTTTTTTTCCTAACGCAAAATTGTTATTGCTAAGAGTTAAAATAATACAAGGTATCTATCGAAAAACCCACGCCATATCAGCATATGGCACAGTAAAAATCATGAGAAAGTGCACAGCGTGCATTGACAGATTGACCATTAAGTAAATCGTTGGTGAAATTAATTGTCACATTCTTTTAATCGCTGACTCTTTTTTTATATCAGGATTCAGAATTCTCTCTATGCTATTGTTAGAGTATTTATTTGTGACATTCTTGCTGAAGTGATCATAAGTTTATCAGCTGCAAGAATAATGAATTGTAATTTTTGAATACAAAAGTTTACCATCAAATTGGATAAAGGACATTCGGGCAAAGTTATCAAAAATTTTAAGTGCGCAAAAAAATTGGCCAAAGTGCAGGCCATTTGTTGCAACCTGGAAAAGTTATACTTGAAAATTGAAAAAGAACAAATTATGGACCAACTTCAGAAAATGATGTGAGTTAGGACGAGAACCAAAAATGAATTTTATACGGCCATACCCAAGCAAGCTTCCAGACTAGGATTTAATAAGTTGTTGACAGACTGGTCCATTTTCAAGAAATGGACATGCCTGTCTGCACAGGAAATTGTACACGATCTATTGGACTGGTATATATTTGAATGCTTGTTTTAACTAAGTCAGCGCTTTATCCGTAGAAACCTAAATTCCTGGCATGACGCTTAAATTCCTGCCATTTTCTTTTATCCTCCCTATTTATTAGAACCTACAACAAACACTTCTTTCCGTCAAGTTCCCCGTAAAAATAGCAAAAGTAGGAAAGATGGGGCGCGCGCCCCCATAAAAACGAGAAAAGGGGAAAGGAGAGAAAGAGAAAAGAGAAAAGAGAAGAGAAAGGCGAGAAAAGAGAAGAGAAAGGTTAAATTCCGCGTAATTGAGTCCTTCATTTTGCAAAATTTTCCCCTCAGACACACCTACGTATGCGTAAACAACTGGCCGCTTTTTGCTTTTGTTCGGACACCCGCATACACTTTAGGCCTATACTGTTTTAAGTAATAACTGAATAATAATGATTAGGCCTACAGTAATAGTGAATAATGATAATGTTCCACGAATGGCTTCGATTGGGCCTTCATTTTCACACATTTCCGAACTTTATCTAACTAAAATGTTACACAATAATACTTTAATAGTGTCAAAATCGTCCGCCAAATGGCTTCAACTGGACCTTCTTTTTGCACAATTTTCCAACTTGGACACCCCCCGCGTATGTATGTATAAAGTTGTCCTTTTCTTTATGCTTTGGATACCTGGAACTTTATGTTTAAAGCAATTGAATTTATACAATAATATTGAAAACTTGTCCACGAATGTGAAATGAGCCGGCATGGTCATTTCACAAATTTTCCGCTCTTTAAAACTCAAATTTCACACAATAATAATGTCAAAATGGTCCACCAAATGGCATCAATTAGGTCTTCATTTTGCAAAAGTTTCTCACTTCTCAGGGGCACATCCCCTCAGACACCCCCCTCAATCAAGCGCAAGCAATTAAATTTATACAATTATAATAATTGAAAACTTGTCCATTTAATAGGAAATGAGCCGGCATGGTCATTTCACAAATTTTCCGCTCTTTAAAACTTAAATTTCACACAATAATAATGTCAAAATGGTCCACCAAATGGCATCAATTAGGTCTTCATTTTGCAAAAGTTTCTCACTTCTGAGGGAGCACATCCCCTCAGACACCCCCTCAAGTCACAAGCAAATTAAATTTATACAATTATAATATTGAAAACTTGTCCACGAATAGGAAATGAGCCGGCACGGTCATTTCACAAATTTTCCGCTCTTTGACTCAAATTTCACACAATATAGTGTCAAAATGGTCCACCAAATGGCTTCAATTAGGTCTTCATTTTGCAAAAGTTTCTCACTTCTGAGGGGGGCACATCCCCTCAGACACCCCCCAAGTCGTCGCAAGCAATTAAATTTATACAATTATAATATTGAAAACTTGTCCACGAATAGGAAATGAGCCGGCATGGTCATTTCACAAATTTTCCGCTCTTTAAAACTCTAATTTCACACAATAATAATGTCAAAATGGTCCACCAAATGGCATCAATTAGGTCTTCATTTTGCAAAGTTTCTCACTTCTGAGGGGCACATCCCCTCAGACACCCCTCATGCGTATGCAAGCAATTAAATTTATACAATTATAATAATTGAAAACTTGTCCACGAATAGGAAATGAGCCGTTATATTATAATATTGAAAACTTGTCCACGAATAGGAAATAGCCGTTATGGTCATTTCACAAATTTTCCGCTCTTTCAAACTCAAATTTTACACAATAATAGTGTCAAAATGGTCCACCAAATGGCTTCAATTTGGTCTTAATTTTGAGGGGGCACATCCCCTCAGACACCCCTGTCGTCAAGCAAGCGCTGACGCCATGACCGCTTTTTTAACGCCATATAGTTCATCGCCTTCTAGAAATCTCATGTATTTTGCGCCCCCCGTATTTTTTTCTCTCTGGATCCGCGGCTGTTTTTGGCACTAGCTAAAATTGAAATCAGGAAAATCCTTCAGAATCACACCCTTGTATTACAAGGTTGTGTAGGTTAAAAAAAATTATTGAAATATGTTAATGTAATCAAAATGGTATCATATTCAGTTGAATATAGATTTATCTGCCTATAAATTTTATAAAATACATTAATGCAATCAATAGTATCTCGCTTTCAGTTGAATATAAACAAAAATGCTGTTTAATTTTATGAAATACATTACTGCAATCAAAATGGTATCATGTAGTAGTACCTCCCTTTCAGTTGAATAGAAAAAAACCAAAAGGTATAGGCCTATATAACTGTGAAATGTATACATTTATATCTTTTTGGGCTTAATTGCTAGCATTTTTGGGTAAGATAAATGATAAATGAATCTAAAATAACTCTGACTGAGGAATGAGCAAACAATTTTAAAATTGTTTGATCTAGATGACGTGCTACATCATCTGTTGCCATTTAATCACAAACTACGCCCTGTAATAGTTAGTTGGTCATTACCCTAATGAGTTGCCAGCCAGAGCGTACCATATTGCATGGTACATGTATACAGTTATCATTACATCAATATTATGAAGATTCACAAAATTTAGTATACAATAAACACTCCATGTTTTTACAAATGCTTTTTGAGCAAATACACCATACACCAAATAAAGACCTAAATTCGATATGAATTAAATTGTTATCTTGATTTACACTTTCAGTTGTTACAAATAAATATCTATAGAAAAATTATTTAATTTGTGTACATCGTGGAACATACTCTTTGTGTGGCTGTGCATATTAAGCTGTTGCACGCAGATAACCTCGCTAATATGGACGCGTACATAGAGTAGCATTGTACGCTTGTGAATTAGCATGATTAGTAACAAGCTGTGTTGAATGTTCCACGATGTACATGAATTAAATAATTTTTCTATAGTAAACTTTAATGTCATCACTGAATGAAGCAATTACCTACTGTAATTTATGCAAATTTTCTCAAGTTATGTAAGCAATTGAGCACAACAACAACAACAACAACAACAACAACAACAACAACAACAACAACAACAACAACAACAACAACAACAACAACAACAATAAATTCATTTTTCTTACCCTAATTTCTATGACTCCTTCCTCTGGATCCTCTGCACTCAAACTCACATCAGCAGCAGTCTCAGTGATGGGTGACAAACTTAGCTGGGGCGGTGGTATTGACGGAAGAGCTGGTGGCGCATCATCCTCATCCTCATCACTTTGCACTGGGGAGACATCACTCACAGCAACAGCTTTGGACTGTTCCATTTTAGGAGGGATAGAGGTAGGTAAAGGTGGGGGAAGTTTGGAGGGGGAGAGGTGGTGTAGCATCAGTAATGTCTGGGCTTTTTCTCTGGGTGTTTTTAACCGCAGAGTAGGTGGGGCCTCCTCCTGATTTGAAGCAGGCGATGAGGGTTTGGGTGGCAGCACAGGCTTTGTTGATGGGGGTGATTGACTCAATGGCGTAGTTGCATCCTTTTCTAAAGTACCAATACCAGAATCAGGTCTCTCCTTGCGGTCAAATTTGGGCAAGTCCATCGGTTTACTTATAGGTGGTGGGGCACTTTGTGACACCTCTGCTCTATTCACAGTAATAACCTCTGCAGTATCAGTTTTAAGTAATGGTTCTGCTTTGTTCAAATCATTAGTCAGAGTTTTCAATGGGTTATGTCCACCACCGTGTAGCCTCCTTAAAGGCAGCCTTGATTTCGGTGACAATGGTGATTTTGGACTTTCAACAGAGGGCGCTGTTGATTGTGGTGTAGCATTGTCCTGTTTATCAGAGTCGCCCTTAGTACCCCATGAAAATCTTTTTCACGTTCAGTTGTTTTGGTTTGCTGATACTCGCAGACTGTTGAGTCGATGCTTGACTGGTTTTTATGGGTAATAACACTGGAGGAGCATTTCCAAGTCCGACACCTACTTTAGGCATCCCTGCTCGAGTTGTTGGAGAAGTACTTGTAGTGGTAGACAATTTCTTTGGTACGGAGAGTCCTTTTAATTTTGGGCTTGGTGAAGCTGATCTGATATTAGTCTTGGTTTCGAGCATCGATGGCTTTAACGGTGATAAACCCACCTTAAGTGGTGGAATGGAGCTCTTTGAATCTGAGCTTTTCAGTTTTTCAATATTTTCTGTCCGTGGTGATCCATCCCTTGAATCAGCAGACTCCACACTTGAGTTGCTTGATTGGAGTTTTTCTGGTAGTAAAGGTGGAACACATTTTTCTGCCATTACTTTTGTAGCAGCAATAACTTCTTCCACGACAGGTGTCTTCTTGGGTTCAGTTGGGGATAATGGGGATGGTGATTTTGGGCTGATTTGACCCGATCTGGGAGAGGCAATTCTTGGCGGACTTCTTGGTGGACTTCCTGGTCTCTTGCTTTCCCATTGGGAGACTGGAGCTACCGGTGACATTGGTGGTGTGTTCCTAGGTGATATTGGTGGAGTACTTCTTGGGGATATCGGCGGTGTGTTTCGTTTTAAGACTACTCCAAATTTAGCAGCTCGTTCTTCAAAGCTTCCCGGAGCTGACATATCAACTCCACGTAAAGCTACAGGAGGAGACCTACGAGTAGGTGACCTTTCTGATCCAAATGTGAGTGCTCTTGGTGATGGCTTCGGAGAGGTTGCTGGTTTTGGCGATGTTGCACCGGGTAACAATGGTTTCTTTGGTAGGATTGGTTTGTCAAAATTCTTCGGCCTCATCAAGGATGATTTCTGCACCGCCTGAACAAGGGCTGCTTGTGCACTTCCATCAGTCCTATTAGCAAGAGCAATAGTCTGACATGTTGATGTCTCTGGGAACTCATGTCCATCAGGTGGTAGTCGTGGAGATGTTGGATCAAGCTCGCTACCTGACGAATCTGACTTGTGCATCTGAGGTAGATGCTCAGATAACATTTTCTCCGTTAGAACTGGTGACACTGCTTTAGCCTGAATAATTGGCTCTGATACAGGACCATTTTCTATGCTAGTTCTTGATGTATCAGCGTCACTTATACTACTGATGTCTTGGCGCCTTGCAGTCTGAACGCTAAGGTTTAGTTCATCGTCATCCTCCGAAGATGAGGAAAACTCATCAAGATCTGCTTTGATTAACAGTTTATTCTCCACACTTCCAGTTGAGAAAGATTTATTCAGTCTCCTCTTTTCAATTTCCTCCTCAGGTCCATGAATAGTTGAGAAATCATGATAATTTGGTGGTACAGTAAGAGGACTAACAATCGGTGGTTCCTCATCATCTGAATATTCCGAGTCTGATGTATCGCTGATATCTAGCGATGACGAGGACTCTCCCGATAAACTCTTAGTCTCCAGTCCCAAGCCATCCATGAATTGTGCAGGTGGTTCAAAGTCAAACGATTTTTCTGGAGATGAACATGCAGAACTCGAGTCATCTCTGAAGCCTGTTGGAGGTCTCACCAGTGACAATGATGATGGACGGCCTCTGCGAACAATGTCATCAGATCCTAGATCGGTTTCATCATGGCCGGCTGGTGACTCTAACGTTGCTTCAGTGTTTGCATCCGGATCCACATAAAGTGGTTCATTGATGATGATATCTGACGGAGCAGAGAATGTTTGACCGGCATCAACAGGCGTGATAGCTGTGTAGCCTTCGGAACAAGATTCTGTGTCCTCTGCTTGTACTTGCCTTATTGGTGTCTCATTGATTGAGCCTTTTGAAGGTGATCGCAATGGGGGTGGCAAAGTTGCTGGTAGAGGTGGTGGGGTGGTAAACGATGGCGGTGGTGTCATTTCTGGAGAGCTATCAAAAGGCAAAGGTGGTAGCATTGGTGTTCCAGAGATACTGTGCTCTAAGGTACTGTTCTTACTATCTGGAAATCCAAAGTCAAAGCTTGAGGAATCCGTTGGTGGAGTCATAGCTGGAATCATAGGAGTTGAAGGGAAGTCTTCTTCAATCATATTTTTGGGATCTTTCACTGGGCTATTTGTGAGGTATCTCAATTCCTCCTCCGGCATTTCTGAATCTTGTTCATCTTCATCGCTCATTGACATTGTGTCATAATCATGGTTATCTTTCACTTCAGGAGTATCGTCATCAGTAAGCATTTTTAGCGCTTCCATAAAATCATCCTTTTTAGGCTCAATCGGGGGCGGTTTCTTGATTTCTGGCTCAAAATCGTCATCTTCATCATCACTGATCAAGTCATCAATATCAGTGATTGGTGGATCATTCAGGTGTAACATCTCAGGGTCACCTTTATTATCTTGCCAGTAATCAGGCGGTGTGTCATAAACTCGTTCTCCTGTTGTCTGATCCACAGCGCCCTCACCTTCTTCATCTTCTTCATCATCATGGAATGGTCCCATGGTAGCATACACATGGTTCTTCTCTTCTTGAGGTACTATATTTTCTTCTACCTCTGCACTGGGTGTTGCTTCATCTTCAAATTGTCCACCTTGATCAGGAACTGATCTTTCAGACTTTGGAAGCGGCATTGAATACCTATGTTCTTCTTCATCGTATGATTCCGGATCGCTCAACACCTCTGTTTCAAGCATCAAAAGATCATCCAAGTCTTCCTCATTGTCACTCATGTCAACGGAGAAAGTAGGCGATGTCAGGGATCCTTCATCGCGATCTGATACAGGAACATCCGGTAGTGGAGATCCAATTTTCCTTGGCAGGCTGTTTTCAGAAGCCGTTGTATTCAATGATGATGTTTCTTGAGACCTGATGATCTCTTCTTCAGACTGAGTTAGTTCTCCAGGACTAGCATAAATTGGTCCATTTTTCAAACCTTCTAGAGAACTTTGTGAATCTTCTGGATTGTAACTATCTCTCATCGTTGGTAATGACTCTACCATCTGCCATAAATACCTTGTCTCCTGATCCAGATTTTTCATGGAGGTGTGCGGTGATACAGTTTGCAAATCACGCTTTTCAATCTTCATCCACAGCTGATTCTCGTTAAGTTTTACCGGTTGGAGCGCATTTTCCGTATTTCTCTTCAACCATTTGTCAGAGTCAACGTCATCATAGTCTCTTTCCCTAGCAACTACCACTTGCACATTCAAAGGCAAATCGGACAGCAATTTTACTGTCTCACTATATGTTTTCTCTCTTAAGATATCACCATTGACTGCAAGGAGTTCATCTCCTGCACACAAACCTTCTGAAGCACCTTCTGCCCTGTCAGCAGCTCCTCCAGGATTAACATTCTTAACAAACACACCTTGTATGACACTATTTGGTCCTTTAGTGTGTTGAATATTAAGTCCCATACCAAGTCTTTCACCTGCTTCTCTTAATATATCCAGTATATCGATCCTTCTGCCTTGTGCAAATTCATCCAGCTTGGCCACCGCATTGTCATCCAAATGACATGGAGGTGCGTTCGTTTTCTTAACAGCAGCTTTGCTTGAGTTGACTTCATCGTAAGTGTGTTCTTGTGAGTTGATGTACGCTTCCAATTGAACCACTAAGTCGGATCCAACACGACCTCTCCGTCTGTCCCTATCACTATCTCGCTTACGCACTTTCAGATTGTTGGAGTCCGTAGACATGTTGGAATCAGTGGAGCTTTCAGACTCGCTTCTCTTCGCCGTACTGACGGCTATTTCAGGTGCTTGTGATTTCTTGCCGGATTTCTTCCCCCTGGGTGGGATGACAGGTGTAGACTCTCCTGATCTGGTCCTGTCACTGGATTGTGTCCATCTCTCTGATGCCGTAGAATGGCTCACATTAGCCGACAATGGTTTGATAATCGGTTCTGCGTGTACTTGATTCACCGGCGAAGTCCCATCTATGGGATATTCTTCATTCTGAAACAACAAGAAAACCAGAGAAGAAAATGAACCAAATTGCTCAAGCATTTTATGACAAATTAAAAGTACAAGTACACTACCCTGTGTTATAATGAATCTGTCAAATTTACGTACTTAACTTGTTCACTGCTATTTGTATTGCTAACACAATATGATAACTTGTACTGACTCATCAACACAAAATAATATCAGTTATAACAGTCAGTGAGCCAGTCAGATGTAGAGATCGAGACAACTAGGCCATATACTGATAGTCCACAGGACTAGACTACCAAATGGCTCAATCTTATTCCTAAGGGGCTTATTATAATTTCAATTGACATGATACCTCTAGCAGGTGATTTGGGGCCATAATTATGATGGAATCGGACTGACCTAAAAGTTGTACCTTTTTTGACCAGGTTGCTGTTATTGTCAATATCATAACTAATCATATAATACTTTGTGCACTTTGTTTATAAGTGTAACAATCTCCTATTGGTGGATAAATCTGGTTTGATCATCTTTCTCTCAGTACTTTCTCAAGTACACCCTGAAACGCCTGGTAATGAATGAAGCCAATGTAATTCTTCCCATATAATGTGCTATTCCAGTTGAGATCTGTACACCCCTAGGTGGAAGACATGACCCCAACTAATCTCACACACAGAGGGTGTAGATTTTGAAAGGAGTCACCCATTCGGATACACCATTCAGGTAACACCATGTCCCTAATCTCACATACAGAGGGTGTAGATTTTGAACGGAGTCACCCATTCAGGTAACCGTACTTGAAATTTACACTCCCTCTGTGGGAGATTAAGGTCATGTCTTTCATAGGGGTGTATGGATTTCAACTGGAATAGCTTAATGAACATAAAGATGACAATGTAAATTTTTGTATCTGTTCACTCATTGCATCTGCAGTCTGCTGGTCTTGGCCTTAATTTTAGAGGTCTTGACAATATCATTGCTTTCACAATAACATGCATTTTATCCCATTCTTCATACAAGGCGGTTCTCGAACCACGAGTCTCGCCTACTTTCGCAACCGCCTGCTTTTGTGATTACTTTTGGTAGAGGTAAATGAATTTGGCGGTTATCGGCTAGGCACGATTATCTGGCTGATGGTGACTGTGCCCACCAAGTTTCATGCCCATGCAACAGTTTTTACTAATTTGACCCCTGGTGACCCTGAAATGACCTTCCAAAACTTTGGCTCTAAATGTTGACTATATCCACTAAGTTTCATACCCACACGACAGTATTTACTAATTTGACCTCAGATGACCCCTGGTGACCTCGAAATGACCTTCCAAAAATTTGGCTTTTAATGTTGACTGTACCCACCAAGTTTCATGCACATCCGATAGTTTTTACTAATTTGACCTCAGATGACCCCTGGTGACCCCGAAATGACCTTCCAAAAATTTGGCTTTCAATGTTGACTGTACCCACCAAGTTTCATGCCCATCCGACAGTTTTACTAATTTGACCTCAGATGACCCCTGGTGACCTTAAAATGACCTTCAAAAAATTTGGCTTGAAATGTTGACTGTACCTACCAAGTTTCATGCCCATACGACAGTTTTTACTAATTTGACCTCAGATGACCTCTAGAGGTCCTCAGTGACCTTGACCCACTAACCAATACAAACCGGTTTTGTCTCGGGTCAAGATGCACCCATCCCCCAAGTTTGAGAAACGAGCGACTCCTAGTCTCCGAGAAAATAGGCGAAAACCAAAACTTTAATCAAATTTGTCACACACGCACACCCCCACACACACACACACATACATACGGAAAAGTGATTATATAGTCTCCTGCCTTATCAGGCGAGACAAAAATGAGACAAGTTCTTCATTTTAAAGAAAGGTCACCTCACTAACAAATAAAGGAACAAACAAACATCATCACGATGACAGTGCACTACTATAGTGACATTAATTCATGTAATTCAACCAATATCAATCAACTAAGGAAATCATGGACAGTAAGAAGTATCCGCTTGCTAAAATAAGGTAATGGAAATGGTATCAGAAGAAGTCATCAACACTATCATGCGACCAGTATTAGTCATTTATCCACAAAATACAAGGCAAATTCATATCTTTCTGCTCCTCCCTATTGACACAAAGTGTAAATGTGTACCACCTCTCTTACATCAAAAAATATTAAGAGAAAAACAGTCAATGAAAACATTTCTCAATCCAATGATCACAATAAATCAAACATTTGTACAGACCCGCATTTCGGTCAAGCTAGCTCAATCAGTAAGGTGCATGAATGCTTAACTTTTTAAGATTCTCTTGGGCAAGGAACTTACTGCTAATTGTTCTGGTTTATACATACGCAACTCAGGGAGCTGATCCTGGTTGCGATGGTTTATTACAAATGGAGGCTATCTAGTATTATTGCTGAATGGTGCTGAATGGTTATAAGGTGTGTCTTTTGCCATAATTGTCAGTGACATTCTGTATAAAAGCTTATGTTGTGCTATAGATCTGTGGCTTTTGTTTGTTTGTTTGTTTGTTTGTTATCAAAACCCTTTTTAAGAACTTTTGAGATGACTGTTCAAAATTGAAGGTTAATTGTCTGGTTGTATACTATAATAATTATGCAGGTCAAACTGTCCACGATTATGGCTTCTATCATAATTAATATTTCTAAGAAAAGTCACATCATCATTGATCATAACTAGACATACAAATTGGTGCCACTGCCATAGATCTGCTGTGGCTGAGCCAATGACACAATAATTATTAATGATCTGACCTGCAAGTCACTGTTTCGGGTAGGAATTTATAAATGATAGGCCTAAATGAAATGATTTTTTCTACCCATTTCACCAATAAACCAAAGAAAACCATCTTTAATCTAAAGAGTCCTTAGTGAAGAGGGTCCCATTTTACAATAAGCTTTCAAGGAATGTCACTCATTATAGTTTGATCACCTCATGATCAATGGGAATTGTTAGACTTTTACCACAATGCCAAAAAGTAGACTCACATTAAGAGTGACATAGTTGACTTGTCTGGTTTATATTTTGTGCTTAAAAGAAAGTAGACAAACGTATTCACTACTTACATAGTTCCGCCATTATGCACTATGTGCGGGGAGAGCCTCGAACTGGCAGCACACTTGAATGGGAATTGAACCAGTCACATAACATTCTGTGTAAGGTTACGTAATTCTACCTTTCATGTATGCTGCCTGTTTGAGGCTCTACCCGCACATAGTACTTGATGGCGGAACCATGCAAGTAACGAATAGGACTTGATTTCATAATTTGTGATGCTTCTTGCGAGCTTTCACAAAACATTTCTCGAAATAAAATAGATGGATATTATTAATCTGCGATGTTATGAGGCCTGCCGATTGCCAGCTGATCAAACTAAGGGCTGGTATTTTAACATGATGCAGGTCAGTATTTTAGGTTGGAAATGTGAGGGTCTATCTGAGGATGACAACACATGATGGTATGCAAGCAATGATCATAAAAGGGGCATCTTTGATGCAAGTGTCCCATGTCCTGCAAAATCCTGGGGCAAAATTGTGGATACTGCTCCATCAAGGTCATGCTTTATTCCATATCAAAAAGTGCTGTCGAATGATTTAGCAACTTTGGTCATTACAGGGACGACAGCTGGATAGCTACTCACTCTGTGGTTTGACAACATTTCAAGAAGCATAAACGTGAAATTAGTTGGATGAATCCTTCTTTCATCTCTCTACAAAGTATGAGAATGGTCCTTTTGGAGCCATGACCAGGGACAATTTTTTTCCGTGCAATCTCCGCGCAATTGGCTATTTTTTCCTATGGGCATGGATACATGATTTGCACTGAAAAAAGTTCCACGCAATTGGCTATTTTTTTTACACGCAAATCACTTGTCCCTGGCCATGACACATTATTCTGTATGTCCAGTCTTACAAATAGGAAGATATCCACAGGAAAATAAGCAAATGCGAAATGACAACTAGATTTGTTGTGCACATTAATGGAAATCTTTTGTGGAAAGTAGTTTTGACAACTGGGACTAGGCATTCAGCTTTGCTTAGAATTCAGCAGGATTTCATGATATCTCAACACAGGGTTTTAAAATAAATCTTGAAGTATGACTGACAGATTGGATACAGAGTGTTAACAGGGTTGCCAAACCCGCGATTTGATAGCCCAATTGGGCGACTTTTGAAGATTTTTCCCTCGACTTTTGACAATTTCCTGTCCCATAGAAACCAATGGTTAAGAAAAAATTTGGGCAACTTTTCAACATTGGCTCCCGCGACTTCCGGTAGTTTTCTGCCCCATTGAAACCAATGGTAAAGAGAAAAATTGGGCAACTTTTCGATTATTTGACCCCCGATTCGGGCTGAAATCTTTTGGCAACCCTGAGTGTTAACAGCTCCATCGGAAATACAACCACAGAAAATAGTGCAACTTGTATGTAGGCGAATATGTTACATGTACACATTTCAGCCTATATCAATGGGAACTTGATGTTGAGAAGCAAGTTTGAATTCAAAAGGTACATTCATGGGGAGTAATACAAACAGCAGGTCACTGGCATGGGCAGAACTCCTCTGTGGTTTTGATAAATGAAATACTGGTGCATTTAATACCACTTTGTCCTGTGCCATTCCATCCACCTGCCAAGAGCCATTTCTAAGGATTTAGGGTTTAGAATGATTAAGGTTAGGGTTTAGGGAAAGTCATGGCTTCCCAAACTCCTCCCCCTGACCCAAATTTCATATGAAAACTATGGCACCACCCACAGCATAATACATAATGTTGTTTGTTTGTTTATTTCTTCTTTATACTGGGTTCTTCCATATGGCCCAGTTGTTAAGTTGTTACTTAACAAAACTGATCAGCAACGTACCAGGCACAGCCAAGTCAATCTATCCACATATTATTATTGAACAAATATTGAAGAAAAAACCCAACAACACACAAACATAAAAAACAAGAAAACATGCAACAACAACATTCACAAAATATGCCATCAAATCATTACCATAAACAAATCTCGTAAACACAGTGTTACAGTGCACAGGATGCGAAACCTTTTCTACAAATTAAGTTGGATTTCTCAAATCAAATTTAAGCCATTACTTTTCCTGAGAGAGGCACACTCTTCAAACTTGAAGTTCATTAAAAGGGTAGAAATAAGGAGAAAGTTAAGTGTACTATTTGACATAGTCTTGCTGTCACATTTAAAATGTACAACTTCAGGTATAAGTGATTAGTATCAATCACAGTTTTGGGCATGTACAAAGGGGAGGGGGAGGCACAGTCCCCACTTGAGTTGGTCAATTTGAAGGGGAAGGGGTATTGAAGTGGGTTTGGTCAGTTGAGGAGGAAGTCAGGAAAAATGATCGGTTGGGCAAAATAGGAAACTAGTTTTTCGGTTGAAGTTGGTAAAAGTGTTAAAAAATATACCGCTACAACTCCCTACATATAAAAGCCATGAAAATTTCACATGGAGGTGACTCCATTTGAAATCTACACCCCCTGTGTAGGAGGGTATCAGAGAGGAGTGACATACAATGGTATACACATGCTTCAAATACAAGTTTTACAAAATAATGAAACTGTGTGTAATTCTTCAGGCATGAGGATAACAATCCTTAAAAAAACTGAAAAGTTTGAAAAAGCCTGAAAAGCATGTGAAATTAGGTAAAAAGGCCAAAAACTGGCTGAAATTAAAAGAAAGTGTGGAAATTTGGACAACAAAAAAGCAGGAAATCCTGTAAAAGCAGGAAAATTCTCATGCCTGATTCTTTTCCTACATGGTAAACTTGTACTACTACAGGAGTGTCAGATAAATGTCCTGGTTATAGCCCCCATCCATTGATATCACCCCAATCTGCAGACAACTTGCTCTTGCTATTTATAACATGATAAACAAGGACTCAGTCCAGACTTCCTATAGATGGACTGTACCACTTGACAAATCAGCACAACTAGTTCATTTCATTTCAACTGAACAGAACAAATTGGTTTAGAAATAGCTGGCCAGTGGCCAGTGATGTTGTGGGGGTGGGGGTAAGGTGGCATGAGCCCGGGCATGAGAATGTCTTTCATGGCAGTTGATACAGGTTAATACCATGTCTGTGTTAACTCTTTACCCAGCTCTAAGCCAATGCTGCTGAACCTTGCTACAAAATTTATGATACCAAGAATTTTCTAATGATAGGTATTAGCAACGGGCAATTCCATTTGAAATCCATATGCCCACTATATGGAAGACATGACCTTTATCTCCCACATAGGGGGTGTAGATTTTAAATGGAGTAACCCATTCAGATAAACCCATTTGAAATTCACGCTCCCTGTGTAGGAGATTGAGGTCATGTCTTCCATAGGGGTGTATGTATTTCACCTTAAAGAGCCCAATATGTGGTTAGGTGCTACTTGCAATTTCCATTTTCCCTGCATGAGCAGCGAGGAGGAACCATGCACGTTTCCACTAGAACATAATTTTTATCTTTGGCATAATTCTTCCTCTAAAAGGAAAACCTGTTTATTACTATCAGCCTGCTAATCATGCTAATAGCAGCATAAGATTTATTTCTCCTGAGCCAGTTAAAATCTCTTGTTCCTGGTATCAAAAGTATTATATAAAATACATGTATCTAACGATAGAGACATGCTACTGATGAGTTCAGTGACAATAAATGGCAGTGAGGGAAGCTTAAAGTGGAAACCATGCCAACAACAAACATTGGTGTTTGCAATATTTAGCATGCAGTGCTCCAAATATGTAGAATTTTACTTTGTGTCCACATATTACAAGTGCTGAATTATGACACTTACTTAAATATTGGTGTGAAGATAAAGAGCAACTTTGCAAGAGAAAGGTGCATTTAAACATCTAAAAGACATCTATATGCAAAGGGAACAATTCTAAACAGACAAATAGGCCTATAGGTGCATAACAGATCAGAGTATCCTTCTAGTCAAATGCTTGATCTACAGACTGCAAAAAGAATTAAGGTACCAGTTATTTTCACCTCTGTATATCTTTAATAAAGACAGATCTGTTCCAAATATGACAGATCTGTCTTTAACAAAGACAGATCTGTCATATTTGGAACCAGCAGCCAAAAGCTGCACCTTTTAGCTCGGATTTAAGACCTCATTCGCTGAAATCCGTCATGAAATAAAGGCACAATGATCAAAAAATCACAAGGAAGATACAAGATCATAAGTTCCACTTTGCTCCATTGCATGCTCTATTGATTTGTACACAAAGCGTTCTCAAACAGGAGAGCTAGTGCTGTGCTTTCATTTGAGAAGAACATTCAAATGCAACTTTTGATTTTGTTCCTTGCTTGGGTTTTAGATCACCAATTCTTTAATTCTCAACTGATTTCAACAAATGAGGTCTTAAATCAGAGCTATGGTACATGTATTGGCTGCTGGTTTTAATTTTGACATATCTGTCTTTTGTTTAGGATATACAGGGGTGAATACAACTGGTACTTTAATTATTTTGCAGTCTGTATGTGGTAGAATCATAACCAATAAACAAAGCTACTGAAACTTTGCATGGTCATCTCGACACAAGGTTCTACTCGCAAAGTGAGTGTTGCTTGTTTGCACACCTTTCATATGCCCACTCAATTACTGCGTACGCCATTCTGGAAACATTCTCATGCCGCCTGTAAATCAATGCAACAAAATTGTGAAAAACAATGATGCCCTTTTCAGCATGTGTATGCATGGAGAACCTCATATTTGTTGCAAGATTGCAGATCTGTGCAGAGGGTCAATATGATTCTTGATTCTACCAATATGTGACCTGCTCCCACAAAATGAACGTAAAGTTGCAAATTGGTAGTTTCAAGACCTCCTGGCTGCTGAGTATTCTTTGTTTGATGCACACATGTACAAGCCAGTCATATGTCCTATTGCCATATTGTGCATGTGTGCCACATTCACAAAGGACATACTACTGGCTTTATTATACAGAATACCCCATTCACAAAGACATACTTCTTGCATCAAATAAAGAACATCAATTCAGCAGCCAGGGGTCTCGAAACTACCAAACTGCAACTTTACACTCACTTTGTGTAAGCAGGTCACATATCTGATGCTAGATTAGAACTGAAGAAGCACACTCTCTGTGGATCACATACCACTGGAGACCATCTAACTCTCTGACAGATTGAAGGATGTAAGTCAAGAAAGTTTAAAAGAAAGAAGATACAATGTTCAAATTATGTATCAGTGTGTTAAAAACTCCGTGGATTATTGATCCCATAGATTATAATCATACTTGTTACAAAAATATGAATTGAAACAAAAATTGGTACAAACTCACTCAACTTGCCCTGGGAACTTCCTTTTCAACAAGTACGTCAAACAACTAAAACCTCTGTAAAACTCCATTTTGTACTTGCTTCCAACCTACTGTTATATATCCTCAGACACACATTTCACAGTGACCGGTACCATATTGTCTTAAAATCAGTCTACTTTAATATTCCATCAGTAACTTCCAAGATGTGTTAATAAATGCCACGTAAGAGTGCAGAGTGAGCGGATGGACAATGAAGCATGGTACCCATACTTAGCCGGTACTAATGGAGCAAGTTTGCCCACATAGCGATGATCACTCTATCTTTAAGTTTTCTTATGACCTGTCACCTTGTATAATCCCGTTCCTAATGAAAGGGTTTTCCTGCACCAAGACGAGGGGGGCAATCTGATCATATAATGGACAGAAATAGCATCCACCTGGATGTAGGGATAAATTAAGCAAGCGAGATATTTTTAAGGTGATAACATTTTCCTGTATACGTGGTGTAATTGCTATGGATCTTGCTATCCACTTTCACTTGATTATACCATTTAGTAAACAACGTAACTTTTGCAGTATGTTTTGAAGTTCAAAAGACAAGCTAAAACAAATCTTTATGCTCCAAAATCAGGGTGATGAAGTTAACTTGTTATTTATTTGTTATTATCACTTTTTAAATTCTCTGTGCTGAAAAAAGTTGCTTTGTGTACTTTAACAAAACTGATCATCACACTGACAAGACCCAAATCATGATTATAGGTCTGGCAAAGAACAGCACACATTGAATCACAAAATCAGTTTGGGGACACTGTGAATTCACAAGACTCCTGTGAATTCATTAAGCCATCTGTAAAATAACATACTCTCACTGCTTTTTTTCTGCGAGAGGGACTCAGAATGTTGTGGTTTATACATTTTACCATGATATCAATATATATATCATTTTATTGATATCAATATATTTTACCATGAGCGACAACACCACATTTTTTTTAATGAACTAAAGTAAGTTTTTGGACAATTCAGCTGTATAGAGGTTGTGCGTGAAATTATTAATTGGCTCCAAACAAAGGATTTGAACCGGTGTCCTTCACCATAATCATGGAGCAGTGCAGTCCATTCAATCATTGTCATCAACCTATTTGATCGTAGTGTATTTGTTATGTGTGTGAGACTAACTATCGGGGTAGATTGCAATCATGCTTTTGTTGAATGCATTTGAGTAGTCCGCCATATCTAAGGTATGATACATCATATGCACAACTTCAATTGCTGCATTTTGAATTTACACATAATTTCAGTTGGGCTATTCCAGTTGAAATCCATACACCCCTTATGGGAGACATGACCTTAATCTCCAACACAGGGAGAGTGAATTTCAATTGGGTTTACCTGAATGGGTAGCTCCATTTGAATTCTACATCCCCTGTGTAGGAGATTAAGGACATGTTTTCCATAGTTGGTATATAGGTTTCAACTGGAATATCCCATTTGCACATGAAGCAAATAAGAATATTAACTACCTAGTATACTCACAACATTGCTTTATTTGCTGCCAAAAATGAAATAGTGAACAAGTATATGAAATCACAGACCCTGGGTATGTGCTGCGAATACAGTGCCCCCAACCTGAAATGATCGCACAACATCATGAGTGGACAGGACCTGGTAGCCAGACAGTCAGACATTAATAGTCATGGATCATTTCAAGCTCCCCTATCTACACATCCTGATTAGGTCTAACTAGGGATATTTTAGGCAGTCCCATGTCACATTGGTAAACAAGAAATATCAGATTTTTTGTGACACATGATTGATTTATATGGTGGTAAAAAGTTTCAATGGTTAATGCTATGTTTTCTTTGATATGTCAGTTTTGTCCCATATGATTGCAATCTAGTGGGCCTGTGAGCAGTGGTCGATTTATAAAATTAAAGTTACATGCACCACTGCCGTTTTCCTTGAATATGGGCTTAATATCACAAAATATTATTTTGTATGCACAGGCAAAATTTTACATGCACAGAACCAATATTAACCCCTTTAAATCGAGCCCTGCCTGTGAGCATGGTGAAATAAGATTTTGAGTATAAAATGATGAAGATGATGATGACAACCATGATGAAACAAATGCCTTATTATTCAAACAAACCAGCCATTATTCACACATACTTAGGCTAGGGATCAATCATCAGATTGCCAAAGTCTCAGGATTCTATAATGGAATAGAATAAGGGCTCATATTGAAATTCCCTTACACAGGAAGGTGTGCGCCATCCTGCAGCTTTCCTGTGCTAGCCTTCTTTTGTTAAAATCCTGGGCAGGGTGTATCACTGATGCATATAATCCATCCGTTTTATGACCGAGCTTTCCTGAAGCGCACGCTTAGCGAGGGGAATCCTGCCTTCTTTCTGTGTGAAAACGTGGTAGGGTATTTCAATATGAGCTTAAACAAATATATCTTTGCAAATGTAAAGGGACTTTTGTGTTTGGACATACCTTAAGACATTTTTAACAGTGAATATTTGGACAAGTGTGGTCTTAAGCAGCAGAGCACAGGCCTCATGATTGTGAGACTGTGGGTTCGAGCCCCGCCATACATGTTGTGCCCTTGAGTAAGATGCTTAGCCTCCTCTCTACCCAGGTGTATAAATGGGCACCGGCATTCTTTAATGATGGGAAAGTAACAGACTCGCTGGAGGAGGTGTAGTGATCCTCTTACAGCAAAATGACATGGGAGGAGTCGGGCCCAATCGTCAATGAATGATGCTGTTCGCCTACTTTACCTTTTTAAAAATTATTTTGGACAAGTCAACTCAATAACAACAATTATGTCCTCAGGCAAAAGCCTTCTATGCATACTGTGTTTACGCACAGATATCTGTGAAAAGGACTTGGATCATTAGGAGGAAAGGTACGGCTTAACATAATATGTGGTCAAGCAGAGCAAGAAGGTGCTTAAAGGAAATCACTGGTTTCCTTCAAATATCACACAGTCAGGCAGAATGCACACATGTTACATCCATGTATCTGCATAGCCTTCATGAAGCCAAATGTTGTTGTTTCTATCCGAAAAATTATGGTTTTCGGATACTGAAAGCAAAATATTTCACGTATTAGGATGGTAACCAATATTAGGATAGTTTCCGATATGCAAATTTTTGATTTATTTAGAGCTTGGTTGACTCTGAATAAGCTGGTTTTTTGAACTGTGGCCTTCTATTGAGGACGACATGGGTGCAATTTTACTATTTGAAGGCGAGACTGAAATAAATCCATAAATGAATTGAAGCAGTGCTTATTTTCCATGGAAAGTCAAGAAAAATTCATAAATCACTTTTTAATCCGCTCATTAAACCACTTCCCTGATTAAACAGGTAGACTGTCTGATCATTTTATTCAATGGAGAATGAATACAACCAAGATGCATGATTTAAGCGAAGTGGTTACATAACTTCTTGGTAACTGGATCAGGCACCTTCTGGAATTGGTAGTACATGCAATAGACTTTGTGTTGCAATCATTTCGATCATGGTGATGAACTCAAAAGCGTGATCCAGTTGACATAGTGATAATCGGATTACATGTAACACTTAAAAATTATAAATACCTGCAATTTGATCAGGTGGACAAAGATATTTTTCCCATTTTGATTTAGCTTAGATCCTAACGATCACAAAAACTTGGCAGTAAGTTGGTGATATCCTGATTTTTCCATTTCTATTTCCTACACTTGCTATACTTAGCTCTTTCTAATGGGTCCTTCAATGCCCAGGAGATCTATCCCATAGATCCGGCTATGGGTGACCCCTATTTGAAAACTATCAAAATGTAAAATCAACTTCTGATGGAGATGTGTAAATAATTATTCTTAAAATTACAAACCTGATTTTTCCAGACAGGATGAAACAGGATTTGATTTTTTCCGGCATTAAATTCATATTAAAAACAAACAAACATAACAAAACAAAAACACGACCTTTGACATCAATTTTACATGACCCACTTTCTTTGAATCTCAAATCTTCAAAGACTTAACTTTAATCAAGATTAGCTCTAGACTTCTGCCAGACAAAACCTGGACCATTGGGTGTTCTGTGTGTAGACTGCTCCTTATCTGCAAGATATCAGCAGTCAGTTAATCTTGACGAAATGTTTTCCGAAAATGACAAACCCCTTTGAAACTAGTGCACTAATTGGCAGTTATTAGGAAAGGTAAAAACTATTTGCCTTTTGCATAATGACTTCTCCAGCAAATTGGGCATAAGATATTCATGAGTTAGACTAGTGTAAAGACCCCATTGAGGAATAAAGCAGCTTACGGAATAAAGCTGTATACTCCTTCAATAGGAGATATTAACTGTGCTAGGCCAATTCCACAAAGGATATACCACAAACAGTAACACATCCAAGTAACCCTTCGCTCACAAGACCATGATGGCTCAACACACTAGCAACGCAAATCTCATCGGAAGTCTTCTTACCTGAATTGATACCTTTCTCTCATATGAGGTTATTAACTTCTTGAAGATGACAAGATCCTCCTCCTAATTCTCAAAGTCAAGATTTATCTCAATGTGTTGAATAAATACTGCCTACAAAACTTTATTTTAAAAGGAAGCATTGGTTTCACTGCATTGAAAGATGTTCATCCGTAGTGTGCGTCATATCAACTCAAATTCAGGTGATATTCAAAACTATACATGGGTGGCATACTATTTTAAGGTTCCTGTACCCATCCAGTGCCGGTACATTCTTCTGGTATGTGCCAAATTTATAGCCCTAGCTCTGATTTGTGGAAGTGAGTGTGAAATTTAACCAGGGTTATTTTGAGGGGGAATTGGGTGAACTTTGTGTTTGGGACATACTGGCACCTTTTTAAAGTTTTCATGTGATTTACGTAAATTAACAACTACAGCATGAACTTGTCACGTATGTGAGATAATGCTTTATGCCTGTGGGCTGCAGCTCATGTTGTACCAAAAAGATTATGGGAAATCAATAGTAAAAATTGACTTAACCCAACATTAATTACGCATATTCTGAACATTGCTACCATGAGTCTAAATCCCTAGTCACAATGTAAAATTTTAAGTAACGACAAATTTATTTTTAAAAATTCAAAAATTTCTGAATTGTAAATTTTCATGACCATATTTGGAATCGACATGAAAAATGCATTAAAATGAATACAAACAAGCCTAGTATTGGTTCAGTGGTTCTTTAGATAGCTCTTGATATGTTGAGAAAATATCTCAAAACTTGGACTTTTTTATATTGAAGCCTGTGGCTAGCACACACAGCATTAATTGTCACTGCACAATTGTCAGAATGGTCCACATTTATGTGACACTTTTTATTTCATTGGCCAGACAGGAAAAACTCATATATTAGTATTACAGCTACTAAAGTTTTTTAACTCATTGAAAAGGGGGGGAGTGGGAGCAGAGGGACTAAAATTGGCTGAAAATAGGGTGATTTGCATATTTGAAGGGGCGACACCCCTCTGCCCCCCCTGATCATGACTGTATACCAATGCAACATAAAATGTTGGTAAGAAAGTCGCAAGGACAAGAACTAGGTCATACATGCAGATGGCTGTCACACATATCCGATAAGGGCGACAAATTTGTGGGTGCTAAGTCTTATCCAGCGCCTCACACATGACATGTAAATCCTCTACTTCACGACAAGGATATTACGTGAGGTAACAAAATACTGGACACTGCAGCAAGTACTTCCCATTTCATCAGCAAGTCATGAATTACAGCATGCCATGTAATATTTTTGCCTATGAACTTTTATGAGGAGATATGTGAGGAGATCCCTCTCTCTGGACATGGACTACTGACCAAAGCTGTACGGGGGGGGGGGTTGCACCCTCCCCTAAAAAATTATTCAATCTGATTAAAAAAATCAAAAGGCCTACTTTTTCATGTTAAAAGCATTGAAAATCAGCCCTCTTTTGAAAGAAAAATTTGCAAAAGGTCCACTTTGAATCTGCTGCACCCCTGATAAATCCTGGCTATGGGCCTGCAACTGACTGAGACAAATAAATTACATAATATGAGTTGTGAAAGCAGCAGGAATGGGTATGGGTATAGTATGGATATATAACTGCTTAAATTAATATAGATGTTTTGAACTGTTTTAAAGTATACATTTGGGCATGACGCTGCATAGCATTCAGGGGACGGCCAGGGAGGGGATCATGGCCGCCCCACTTTTTCAGAAATTTGTTATGTGTTTCTTTACAGCTTTATTACAACTTTGGCATATATTTGTATTTTATAGCCAACCTACATTTTGATGGGTGCCTTACATTTTTTCCCCTTGAACAACCTTTGGGTTGATTTGGGCCTCTGTGGTTAAATAAAGTTGAATCTGAATCTGAATCTGAATCTGTATGGCCCCGATACCATTAGTAGTTCTTCTTTTATATAGTAAAAGCTTCTTTGCCAATTTCTAAAATTTGGGCTGCTCAAAAAAAACAAGCAATATAACTTCCTTTTTAAGGCCTAATCTAGGCCAATATTCATGATGTATGACTTTGATGTGGGTTGTTGGCCATAGAAAACAAATCCAGTTAATTAATCACTTCCAATTGATATTGTCTTTCAGATATATCAATACAAACCTCTGTGTAGCATCATCTACAAGGGCACCGTACTTCTATTTTTGTGCGACAGATACAAAGCATGTGCTGGACATTCAAATTGATCAAGATTGCCGGTGGTCAATAGATACAGAACCAGAAATGATACATTTTATGCAGGTACCAGAATTACTTTAAAATTCAAAATCTCTCTCTATATATAGCAGCATGTGGCATCGATCCAAACGATGAAATAAGCAAGTTTTGAATTCTAATTCACCATGTTCATTGCTTTAACTACGAATTTCCTCAATCAAGTTCAAGTGTTGATCTTGGCACCCTCCATGGCCTCTAGTTAGTTCAAGTGCTTCCACCACATCTGTGGTATATTCAGTTGCCTAACAAGCCATGATACAATTTCTCAAAAGCAAAAATTCAAAACCAAAGAAAAAGTTAATCTCTACAGAGTCAATGAAATTTCCCAATAACCATGGTATTCCTATTTGAATGCTACGAAAAATAAAATGGTTTTGATATTATATGATGCAATCAGTAACATTTGTCAGAAGTTGACCATAATGATATTCAGAATGTGACACTTGTTACATGTGTTAAATTGCTTTTTGTGTTTGTGCAACCACTTCGAGGTGGTTTCATATTAAGCACTATATATTTGGTATTCATTATAACAACATTACTATGCTATGTTGCACACAAGGAAACTATAAAACATGTTCATATATTAACAAAACAAACATTCATGGTAACATGAAAACCATTCTCAAAATTGTAAAAACAAGTAAGCTTCCTTCAACAAATACATTGATTGATATGAACAGTTATTAATACTCAAAAAACTTATAGCAATGTTTCGCTCCAGTTGTAATAGTGTTATTTTGCACATATTTTGTTAAGGAAGATATCTGGAGCCTCCTCCAACCAATTAGTTTAGTAGACAAATACCATTCGTAATCCCTACTCATTACATACAGAGTTTAAACCAACATTATTGTAATGTAAAAACTTCAAAATAAAAAGTGTGGATATTCAATCTAATATTTCACTGATCCATAAACTACTGGAGGAAAATGTCCAATAACAAATGAGTAATGCAGAGGATGTTTATCACCAAAGTTCATTTGAAATAATGCCATTTGATGGTCTTCCGAAGGAACATCCTGTACAATCATTGCTGCCATATGGAAGATCTCAACGCAACTGACTTCTATCTAATTATGTGCAAGGACAGCAAATTATATCTGACATATGAAGATACTTTATAATATTACTTTTTTTTACATAACAGGTTGTATATAACAGATAAACTAAAGATTTTAGAGCAAGTCTGCAGAAATTGAAATTTTACATGCACTTCACATTACTATGCATAATTTGTGAAGTTTTAAATTTTTCCCATTGGTCAATAAACCCAAATACAGTCCCACCTCACCACATTTATAAAAGCTTAATAATATTTGTTCAAAGTACTTTTTCTTTGTGGTCTGTGTTGGCATGTGGGAGTGTGCAGTCAAATCTTAGCATATGGGTGGAGCAATATTAAATCTGTCAAAAATTGAGTTGGTAACAGCAGATCACATAGCGACAACATCACAGAGTGTTTGGTAATGTGTAATATGCATTGCATTACAAGTAGAAAAAGATCTATGCAAATAAAATGAATGATAAATGTAGAACATCTCCAAGTTTTGGACCTGGATTAACGTTTACTATGACTCACTTATACCATGTATACCATGTCGTGGAGCTAGTCGCTGGACTCTGGTATATGACGATGCATTTTTGAGCTTCCGCAGAGTGAATTTTCATGAAAAAATTGAGCTAGTTTTCAATTTTCCTGAACACAGAATTACCTGCTGCTTGTATCATTTTTATCCAAACAAAAACTAGGGGTGCTGATCCTGAAGGATGTACAGGGTATGCATTCTATACAGCTGCCAGCCCCTGGATGTTGAACATGGGCTGCTAGGATTTTTTTTAAAGTGTGGGTGCTCAAGTTTACGCACGAAGAGAGCAGAGCGAGCGATGTGATGGTATGAGATGGGAGGGTGATGCAATTCATGACACACATTCTCCCTCAGAAGAAGGGGAGTAGCAAGCAGGTGGATAAAGTCCAGGGGCTCCGAGGGTTCAGGGGACCCGAGCAAAAGCAAAAATCAAGTGGGTTAGGGATAGGGCTGATAAAGGAGATATTTGGCCCAGCACTGCTCCTTGTCCATGGGCCCGAGGGTCTTGCTACACTTAGAAGCTGGACAATTTTTGAAAATGAAGGCCCAATTGAAGCCATTTGGTATATTATTTTTACACTATTATTGATTATACTTCTATAGACTAGGCATGTATAGACAAAAATGATGCCTATTTGTGAGGAAGAGATTATGAAATAATCAGTAAAAGTGTTCCGAGTGCTCATGGGTTTCTCCCTAATTATGAAGTTTCTTTTCTCTGAATCTGTAACAATTGCACTATTAACAAAATATTAAAAGTTTAATGAGATGTAAATAATAATTTGGTAACATGTGGCTTTGGTGACTCATTACATGAGTCAATGTAGCTGCTGCAATACCCTGGTCAATATGTTTGACCCCATGGTAGAATTTTATAATTGCAACATTTGAAAATTATGAATGATCACTCTGTAATTCCTGTTTTTGATTACAAATACTTTAATCCATATTTACAAGGTTTTGTGAGTAATCGGAAAACAACTGCAAATTATAATTGAAAAGACTGACTAACACATCCAAAGTATATAGCTTTGATTGATTTCAAGTCTGTATGTAGTTCATGTATTCATGACAAAGTAACAATTGCTCGTAGGATTATTGGTTGCCACCTGCAGCTTTGTAACTCTTTCCCAGGAGCATCAGGAGGAGCAAGAAGAGGAGGAGGAAGAAGAGAAGAGGAGGTCCTACAGGTTAGAAGGTTCCAAGAGGCGTGCCTTCAAAAAGTATAAAGTTGCCCTGCTT